>NC_140966.1:58587176-58712176 GCF_056783735.1 Eptatretus burgeri
GAGCCGTGACGTGTGTGCGTTTCCGAGGAGGGACGAAGAGCGTGCATTGTGGCCTTATCACGGGGCCTCAGGAATCGTCTCGTCGTATATCCAAGGAGGAAGGTGAGCGATCGTTGTGAGTAGACCGTGTAAGAGCGGAACATTCAGCATATTCGTTCATGAGAAGAAGCTGCATGGTAGTTGGTGAGCCCTGGTGTTGAATACCGCGTCAGGAATTACCTCACATACATTTCCCGCCTAGAGAGGGGCTCGGTGCCGTTTTGGGCGCATCTTCCCATGCAGGACGAAGCTGCTCAACCCCAAAGTTTAATAAAAGACCATCTCTGAACAAAGCTAAGTGCCAGAATAAAGGGAGTATTTTCTTTTCTTTCATTTCCCCTTGTCTGTATTAAAGTCCGTGTGTTGAGGCGCCTCAACTTTAGGCTTTAATTTACGTCACGTTTTATGATTATATTTTGAATTATTACCATTGTAAATATTTGATATATTTTCATTAAACCAACGTGTTTATTTTAAGTTGCTTGTGTTGTCTATTTGTTGTGGGTTCGAGATACACCCCGTTGTGCTGTGCGTCCATCTGCTCCGTCCGTGCCACCCTTTCCTTCCCACAGGTGCCATAATCTTCGAGGATCACGTGTTCGCCTCAGGAAAACCACTTGGCGATCCAGCCTGGTCTGTGTTAACCGCCCGTCCACGAGAATTGGGTCGGGGAGGGGTGGGGTGGGGAGGGGGGATTAACCTAACCGCCACGGCCGTGACAATATAATGCTCTTCCTTGGTGAGAGGGGATTGCCTTTCTGTGGATCATCATAAAGAATTGGAGATGTTCACAATGGGAATTTTCTTGGTACACTGTAGCTTTTAGCACATTATGATTCCCTTATACAAGACCATATCACAAAGGTCCACGTGTCACAGCAAAGAAGAGAGTGAATGCAGGCCCACTGCATTTCTGCTGAATCAAAAAATGAGCTTATAGATCTCTATGCTGAAAAGGTTCATCATTTAATCTTGGATGAACAAGAAAATGTGAAGGATTTTTCTGTTACGGTTGATGCAACACCAGATGCCAGTCATACAGAACAAACAACATTCATCCTCAGATATCTCGATCAAGAGCAAAGTGGATTCACTGTTCAAGAACGTTTCTTGACCTTTGGTGATTGTTGTGTGAAGACGAAGACACAGATCGCTTCCATGACTCTCAAAACACTGAAGGAGAATATTCCTTTTACTGATTGCCATGGGTAAGGAGATGACAATGGTGCAAACATGGGTGGAAAATACAATGGTGCTCAAAAACACATCATTGAAAAGAACCCTCTGTGTGTGTTTTCACCTTGTAGTTGCCATACATTGAACCTATGTGGTGCAGATTCCGCAGCGAGCTGTCCTGAAACAGTAACATTCTTGGGAAAGGTTCAGACAATCTACAACATATTCTCCAGTAGCCCTCAGCGGCGGAGCATACTGCAAAACAAAGTCGGGTCCTCTCTGCATGGATTACCTGGCACAAGGTGGACAGATCATGTTGAAAGTGTTCGACCATTTGCAGCTCACCTCCCTGGAAAACGAGAGGCCTTGGAAAAGCTCCTCACACTGAATCTCCATCCTAAAACAAGGAATAATGTTAATGGTGCCATCAAATATCTATCTTCATTCATCTGCATCATCATGTCTGCAATTTGGCTGAAAATTCTCATAGAAATCGACAACAGAAACGAAGTCGTTGAAGCCAGAAAAGCCACTACTGAAGTTGAGGTTTCAAACTTGAATAGCCTCATCAGTGTCCTCAAGGAATTTCGAAACAAGTGGCCTGATATTCGAACTGAATCAAAACTTGTAGCCAGTGTTATGAATGTTCCTGCTGAGTTTTCAAAGAAGCATAAAGCTAAGAAGAGAGCGTTTTTTTTGAAGAGCAAACACATGAGGAATCGCTGACCTTTGACAGAAAAACCGAAAGCGAAGAGGAGGCAAAGTTCTATGTTGGTGTGTATTATGTTCTGGCAGAACTCACCACGCGATTTGAGGCCATGAATTAAATAAATAAATAACTTGTTTCGTTTTCTTTGGAGCTATCGAGAGCCGAGTGAAGAAGAAACCTCCAGAGCGTGCACAAGAGTCACAAATAAATACATCACCGATGTCTCCCGGTGTCAATTGGAAGACGAAACCACTCATCTGAAGTGTGTCCACAGCGCAAACATCGGTGACAAACCTCTGGGCCCACTTCAACTTTTGAACCAGATCACTACGACGGGGCTCGATGAAATATTCTACAATATCTGTGTTTTTCTGAGAATGTTTTGCACTTTAACTGTGTCAGCTGAATGCTCTTTCAGCAAACCGAGACAAATTAAAAACGACATGAGAAGCACAACGACGGAGGGAAGACTCGATTCATTGGCAATGCTGAGTATTGAAAGTGAATTATCACGGCAAACAGACTTTGGAATGATTATAATTGATGAATTCACAAAAAGAGAAAACACAAAAAGTTGGTTGAGATCGATATGCACAGATGTCATTTCATCCATTTGTAATTTAATTTGCATTCTAACATGTCGAGTTTATTTGTGTAAAAATGGTGAAAAGAACATACAATGTTGAACTTTTCTTGGTGTGTAATATAACTCATGCTAGTTAATGAAAGTTTATTATATCGCTTCAATAAATGGCCAATCAGGGAGCTGCAGCGCCCGTGGCAGAACGATGGCTGCACCTACTGACCTCATGTTCATCCGTGGTGGCTCCTTGATGTTGTGATGTGTCATTCTTGGTATGTTGGTTATAATTGTATTTTGATCTTCCTCTGATGTAAAATATTTGCAATTCAGCATCTAAAAAGGCCACCATGAATACGAGATACTGTAACTTAAACCATTTCGCTTTTTCTGTCTGTCTGTGTCTCTCTCCAAATTTTATACATATACATACATATATATATATATATATATATATATATATATATATATATAGTATATACATATGGAACGATCCCCCTTTTCTCCATTCGTATGCATCCTGTGGCTACTGGTTGCATCATTGCTGGGGCCTGGGAGCACAGGATTACATAATATTACATGGTCAGGTTTTATTATAATACAAGTCTGGAGACGGCAATGGTTCACGAGCGGTATTTGATGATGTAGATTGTTTCAGAAGTCGAGGATGAGACAATGTGATAATTTTTGACCAAGTTATAAAAATGATCAACATGATGTGGTACGAGTGACAGGTTATTAGTTGCAAAATGTCGAAAACCCGGTTTCGTTCAACAACTTTCAAAATTTGACCTTTGCATAACCTAAAAAGGTCACAAAACAATGTTGTGTACATTAAAATAAGTAAACAGGATACGTGCTATAGCTTATTGGAGTTAGTTCGTCGAAGAAGGTCGAAAACCCAGTTCGATTCCCACAACTTTGAAAATTTGACCTTTGTGAATTTTAAAGGTTAAAGGTCAAGGATTTCAAAATTTGACCTTTGCATAACCTTTAAAAGGTCACAAAACAATGTTGTGGAGATTAAAATAAGGAAACAGGATACGTACTATAGCTTATTGGAGTTAGTTCGTCGAAGGAGGTCGAAAACCCGGTTCGATTCCCACAACTTTGAAAATTTGACCTTTGTGAACTTTAAAGGTCAAAGGTCAAGGATTATGACCTTTGGTGCAAAACTTCCTCTGGAACATTCCAGGAACAATATAACGTCATATAGGCTATATGGCATTTCGCACTCCTCGGATTATCCATACTTTGATGAAATCAGCGTAAAAACAAAGTTGAAGGGGGTGCCACGGGCAAGGTGTTCGAGATAGAGAAAAATGGTTTCAAGACTTTAGGTGGGGAATGACCTCAAGATTATGCATAAAAAATATTGTCATCCTAGCTCTCAAAGTTTGGGCGGTCGTATGATTTTTACGTCAAAATTCGCAATTTTCTAAGTTCGTGACCTTGTGACCTTGACCTTGGGACGAAAATGAAAAATCAAGCTCCGTGGGGCTATGCAGGTGCCATTGGGCTAACCAAATACCGAAACCCCTGCCAGATTCGACAAACCCCCTTGGAAAAGATGGATTTTTATGTCAAAATTCGCAATTTTCTAAGTTCGTGACCTTGTGACCTTGACCTTGGGATGAAAATGAAAAATCGAGCTCCGTGGGGTTATGCAGGTGCCATTGGGCTAACCAAATACCGAAACCCCTGCCAGATTTGACAACCCCCCTCGGAGAAGATGCAAATTGAAACCGGCTACCCCCTAAAAACACATGTTTTTTGGGCGTGGCTCTGCCCATAATGGGCGCACCATGCCCATTCTCAGGAAAACACAACTAGATCATGATATAAACCTCCCACCAAAATTTCATCAGGATCGGATCAAACCCCACGGAGCTATGCTCGGGACAGACAGACAGAGACAGACAGACAGACAGACATACAGACATAGACAGACACACCAATAACGAATATAGTGGTCACTTACTGACTCGTGAACCAATATTATATCTGAAACCGGATGAAGGGGGTCTAACATGCTACGTATTGCCCCGGCCCCCATTCTGACTCTCGGCGCCCCTGGGTTGGAGTCTGGAGAAAGGGGAAGGGAAGGGGTGGGATGAGGGAGGGGGAAGGGGTGGGATGAGGGAGGGGGAAGGGGTGCGATGGGAGTTCGGAGAGAGGGGGGATGGGGTGAGAGGATGCAGGGGTGGGATGAGGGAGGGGGTAGGGGTGGGATGAGGGAGGGGGTAGGGGTGGGATGAGGGAGGGGGAAGGGGTGGGATGAGGGAGGGAGAAGAGGTGGTCGGAGGAACCCAGCAACCCACTAGTCGATTAATATAATAATATATTAAAACCTTGGTGATATCCCTCTGCCTGACACACTAATCTCCTCCCCACTCCGACCATCTAAGACTCGAAGTGAAATGAAGAGCTGATGAATAAACCAACATATCAAATTAATGGCGTGTGGATAAAGCACAGGCACGACAGGCCCAATGTCCCCCTCGTATATCCACGTTTCCTTGTATGTCCAGTACTGTATTTATTTGATAAAGTAAAGCTGTTTTATTCATGAGCAACATGGGGAGGGAGACTCCACGAACGTTCGAGCGTCTGATAAGTCAAACAACTCAACCAACAAATATGTTAATTTGGTATACGACCCATCGGCGTCTCGATGCTCATCGGCCCACCTGGTTGTTCGGTCGGTGCAGGTTCCCGGTCCCATGAATCGGCTTCCACTTTCACGATGTCCATCTGTCCCCCACACACGGTCCCGGATCCCTTCCCAGGCTCTGTCCGCAGCACGGACACGGACAGACCGGAAACTACGTCACTAATTCCGTCCAGGAACGTTAATTTGCGCTCCAACACGAATCCTGTCAAGATCATTTCTCTTCCTTCTTCATCCACTTTCCATCCCTTTCCCCGACACCCTCTGACCATCAAATTTTCCATTTCCAATTCATTCACCTGTTCCCCCCTCCCTCCCGCCCCCTTTGTCCTCTACCCCTCCCTTCCACTCCCTTTTTCCTCCACCCCTCCCTCCCACTCCCTTTTTCTTCCACCCCTCCCTCCCACTCCCTTTTTCCTCCACCCCCTCCCTCCCACTCCCTTTTTCCTCCACCCACTCCCTCCCACTCCCTTTTTCCTCCACCCACTCCCTCCCACTCCCTTTTTCCTCCACCCCCTCCCTCCCACTCCCTTTTTCCTCCATCCCCTCCCTCCGCTCCCTTTTTCCCCCTCCCACTCCCTTTTTCCTCCACCCCCTCCCTCCCACTCCGTTTTTCCTCCACCCCTCCCTCCCACTCCCTTTTTCCTCCACCCCGCCCTCCCACTCCCTTTTTCCTCCATCCCTCCCTCCCACTCCCTTTTTCCTCCACCCCTCCCTCCCACTCCCTTTTTCCTCCACCCCTCCCTCCCACTCCCTTTTTCCTCCACCCCTCCCTCCCACTCCCTTTTTCCTCCACCCCCTCCCTCCCACTCCCTTTTTCCTCCACCCCTCCCTCCCGCTCCCTTTTTCCTCCACCCCCTCTCCCGCCCCCTTTTTCCTCCACCCCTCCCTCCCGCTCCCTTTTTCCTCCACCCCTCCCTCCCGCTCCCTTTTTCCTCCACCCCTCCCTCCCGCTCCCTTTTTCCTCCACCCCTCCCTCCCGCTCCCTTTTTCCTCCACCCCTCCCTCCCGCTCCCTTTTTCCTCCACCCCTCCCTCCTGCTCCCTTTTTCCTCCACCCCTCCCTCCCACTCCCTTTTTCCTTCACCCCTCCCTCCCACTCCCTTTTTCCTCCACCCCTCCCTCCCACTCCCTTTTTCCTCCACCCACTCCCTCCCACTCCCTTTTTCCTCCACCCCCTCCCTCCCACTCCCTTTTTCCTCCACCCCCTCCCTCCCACTCCCTTTTTCCTCCATCCCCTCCCTCCGCTCCCTTTTTTCCCCCTCCCACTCCCTTTTTCCTCCACCCCCTCCCTCCCACTCCCTTTTTCCTCCATCCCCTCCCTCCGCTCCCTTTTTCCCCCTCCCACTCCCTTTTTCCTCCACCCCCTCCCTCCCACTCCCTTTTTCCTCCACCCACTCCCTCCCACTCCCTTTTTCCTCCACCCGTCCCTCCCACTCCCTTTTTCCTCCATCCCTCCCTCCCACTCCCTTTTTCCTCCACCCCTCCCTCCCACTCCCTTTTTCCTCCACCCCTCCCTCCCACTCCCTTTTTCCTCCACCCCTCCCTCCCGCTCCCTTTTTCCTCCACCCCTCCCTCCCGCTCCCTTTTTCCTCCACCCCTCCCTCCCGCTCCCTTTTTCCTCCACCCCTCCCTCCCGCTCCCTTTTTCCTCCACCCCTCCCTCCCGCTCCCTTTTTCCTCCACCCCTCCCTCCCGCTCCCTTTTTCCTCCACCCTCCCTCCCGCTCCCTTTTTCCTCCACCCCTCCCTCCCGCTCCCTTTTTCCTCCACCCCTCCCTCCCACTCCCTTTTTCCTCCATCCCTCCCTCCCACTCCCTTTTTCCTCCATCCCTCCCTCCCACTCCCTTTTTCCTCCACCTCTCCCTCCCACTCCCTTTTTCCTCCACCCCCTCCCTCCCACTCCCTTTTTCCTCCACCCCCTCCCTCCCACTCCCTTTTTCCTCCACCCCTCCCTCCCTCCCACTCCCTCCCACTCCCTTTTTCCTCCACCCCTCCCTCCCACTCCCTTTTTCCTCCACCCCTCCCTCCCGCCCCCTTTTTCCTCCACCCCTCCCTCCCGCCCCCTTTTTCCTCCACCCCCTACCTCCCACCCCCTTTTTCCTCCACCCCCTCCCTCCCACCACTTTTATTTTTCCTGTGAAGCCCACTCGTCCATCTCTCCGTGGCCCAACTGCTGGATTTGTTGGCGCATGCGCACACACGTCCAGGCCAGAGGAATACAGACAATCAAGGAAGCAGACAACTCACTATCTTTACACTTCCCTTTTTAATCCGTATCCTTCGTCTCCGAACACGCACACAATTGTGAATTCAGCTCCCTCATTACCATCACCACTTAGTCAGAAATTTGGAATTTGTTTCAGGGTTCCGGTGATAACTCGCCTCCTCATCGACCACCTCTTTTTCTGGCCGTGCACCCTCTCCCCTCTCCGTGTCTTGTCCTCCCTCAAACTTCTCAAGTCCACCGACAACCCTCTTCGAGTGAAACGACCTAAATCCAGGATCACTGCTCACCTCCACTCATTCGTTCCTCTTTCACCCACCTGTGGAACCAATCCCCCCTTGTCTTTCTGCTCTTCCTTATGTTCTGGTGTTGTTTTGATCCGTTCTATGGTTGTCGCCCCTCCACGAGCCTCGACTTTGTATACAAAACAGCACTATGACAAATTCCTTACACAGTGGACTGTGTTCAAGGGCCAATTTGAGATAATGTGTCATGCAAGCAATCGGATGGGGGATGTAGGTCATCGAAAGGTGCCACGAGGTGTATTCCAAAGATTTCTCGAACTGAAGTAGGGTTCGTTGAGAAACGTCAGTTCAGGTGATTACCCCGCGGACACAACAAGGCGAAAAGCGCGATTCAGCAATTGGTTCATGTCCGTCCGTTGGTCGGTCTGTCGCCAAACGTCAGTTTATGATCGAGGAGAAACTCATTTCAATTAAATGTTATATTTTGAACACCAATCAGAAAACAAGCAGTCATAGACTGGTACTTACGAAATCGTCAACTTGACCTCTGACTTTGTCTAATAAAAGCTGTCTCTAGAGAAGGTAGCGACGCAAACCACAAGTTTCTACGATGATTCTGTACCAAACCATCAAAAATCGTAACGTCGACTGAAGCAAAAATCTCCATTTCTCCACGCAATTATTTTATCAAGGTCACAAAACCGTAATATTCGGCCATCCACCAACAATCTTTACATAATCCGACGGCTCAGCGAGTCAGGCGTGGGTGTGAAGTTTCTGGGTGCTTGGTCTCCGTATGCACTCGATGAGAGGTAGGGTCGCGGTTGTCGAAACTTGGGTGGAAGACAGCACTTGGCCCAATGGCCAAGTTTAGCACACAACCTGCTTGTGTCATTGCGAGCAGGACATTGGTTACGTATGTGCTGGAAGGTGTGAGGTCCCACAGTTTTTGTACTTACTGAGTCTCGGGGCAACAGTGGAGATGCTTATGTTGTTAGCTGCTTTGTTAGCACATTCATAGTATGCAACTGCTTGAGGTATGTGGTGGAGGCTTAGTATTTTTGCCCCAGTTTCAAGGCATCATGAAGAGCAAAGGTCTTTGGTTTTGTCAAAAACTCTTTCTGAAAGTCAGAGATTTGGGTACTTGCAATGATTTTATTCTATCAAACCAATGTAATACCATTACAGGTCCAAATCATCGGTTCTCTCACGCCACGGTCCACCCCTCTTCCTATCTCGGTTACCCGACCAGGAAGAACCCTTGTCATCTTCTCCAGACACGATCATCTATGATCACCTCCTTCTGGCACCCTGGAGGATTCCCGAGAGCCAAGTAGAGGATCAACCACTATACAGGCAAGCCAGGATACACAATACCAAGGCTCTCTCTCAGCAACTGCTCGTTAGACACAAAGTCCGATCAGCGATGGCCAAGGATTTTCTGAAGAGACCTGGTACAGAAGAAATTAAGTGTCCATCTCAGATTCCTAGTCAGAGTCCAAGTCACATCCGTAGAACAAAAGCACCAAGGACCTGAAGACTCGGACTTTCATCTTCCTGCACAGGTACTGACAGTGCTACACCCCATGATCAAGTGAATCCATAACTCCCCAGGCCCGACCCAGACGTCTGCTGACCTCTGGCTCTCAGCCAGCAGAGACAAGATTATCACTGCCAAGGTAAGTGATTCTCTCCATGCCTTCAACATTCTCACCACAAACAGGTACAGATAAGATAGCAGCATCCACGATGTCATTGAAAGTCTGGATCTTAGTCTTGACCCAGGAAACCCATAATCCCAGTGGCACTGACTTCCTTCAGCACCTCGAGGACCCCCAAAAGGATATCCAGAGTCTCTGCAAAGATGACTGTATCATCTGCGACATCAAGGTCAGAGATCTTGACATTCCCAAACGACGCACCGCAACTTGATCTCTCTGACATCCTCCCGAGAATCCAGTCCATGCAAGTGCTGAAAAGTGTGGGGGCCAGTACACACCCCTGACAAACTCCAGTAACATCTGGGAATAAGTCGGAGATGGTGTCACCACATCTCACAGCACTCTCAATCCAGAGTATAGGTCAGACATCCGATTGATCAGTTTTGATGGCACCCCACAAAGACTGAGAATCCTCCTGAGGGCTGGTGCTTAAGCAGATGGTGGCGAACCCTATCAATAATTATCCGAGCAAAGACCTTGCCCGGCACCGAGAGCAGCATCACCCCTCAGTAGTTGTTGCAGTCCTGGAGATCTCCCTTCCCTTTCCAGAGAGGGACAACAAGGCCCCTCTTCCAGTCAGTTGGGATGATGCCTGTGTTCCAGGCAGAGCACAGAACTGAATGTAATGTCTCGAGTACAGCATCTCCACCAGCCTCGAGAAGTTCAACATGGATGCCACAGATCCGAGGAGCTTTACCCAATTTCAACCGGTTCATCGCAACCTGTGTTTCCACAAACGAAGGTGGATTACAGTTGATTGGAGGGTCAGCAATAGGGATATTAACACCACTGACATCCAACTTGACAGCTGGTGGATCAGTCTGGAATAGCCACTCAAACTAACTGGCCCTCTGACTCCTTGAGAATCACCTGTAAGCAGGATGAGAATCAAAGGGCGGAGGAGCTCTTTGTGAGCCAACGGCCATCCATATCTAGTGCCTAACTGTGTCTGCGGATGTCCACCTGCAGTTGGGTTACTTTCATTAGGAGGTTGGTGACAGGATTTGCACTCCCGCCACCGTAAAACCCTTCATTCCGCAAAACGCAAAAACGCAAAAAAAACTGAAAACCCACTCCGTGGGAGTACCTCCTGTGCAGCTTCTCTTCGCAGGGCAGCTCACCGGATGACGAGATTGGGGCAAAGCCTTCGGGACCCCCGATCTTTGATGATAGGAGGGAAACCACGGGGTAACATCCCTGGGTCAGATTGCGGGAGAGCGTGTCGGAGTGGTGCTGAGGTGTCGTCCACCAGACGGCAGTCTCCTTGGGTTAACCTGAGGCGGTCCCTTCGGGTGGGTGCCTGGAATGTCCTATCCCTAAGAGAGGATGATCACCTGTCTCTGTTATCATCTGAGCTCAAGCGTTTGGACATCGGGATTGCAGCTCTCTCTCTGAGGTTCGGAGACCGGATTGCGGCGAGATAATGGTGGGTGGTTACACCTACTATTGGTCTGGTCGCTCTGATGGTTACCATACCCAAGGAGTTGCTTTGGCTGTGTCCAATAAGCTGACCCCAATGATAATAGAGGTAACACCGGTCAACGAGCGTATTATGAGATTAAGGATTCGTCACTCCTTAGGTGTCATTTCCCTGGTCTCTGTTTATGCTCCGACTGAGGCGCGTGATCTCACCGTGAAGGATGCATTCTACGCCACGCTCGAGTCTGTGGTTGATCAGTGCCCCAGACGAGATACACTTCTAGTCTTGGGGGATTTAAATGCATCGACTGGAACTGATAGGGATGGTTATGAGGTGCGTGTTGGTCCCCATGGGTCAGGAACTATGAACCAGAATAGCACTAAGTTCCTTGACTTTGCAAGAAGTCATGGACTTAGGGTGGCTGGTTCATGGTTTCAGCACCCACAAGCTCATCGCTGGACTTGGTATTCCAATGCTGGCGGTGTGGCAAAGGAGATTGACCATGTCCTCATTGATGGTCGTTGGAGGATGATCCAGAACTGCAGGGTCTACCGGAGTGCTCAGTTCCTCAATACTGACCACAGGCTTGTTGTAGCAACTCCAAAGCTGCACCTTAAATCCTGGAGAATGGTACCATCCCAGCCTGGGCTGGATGTTGGCAAGCTCAGGGATGAGAGAGTAGCTGAGGAGTTTGCGAACAGGCTGAGTGGACACTTGGGGGGTCTGGGTGCTTTGGGGGGGTCCTGAAGAGTTGTGGAGTGCCTTCAAGACCACCGTCCTTGATGTTGCCCGTGGATGTCTTGGAGCTCACCGCAGGGAAAAGAAGAATTTTGTCTCTCAAGGGACACTAGATACCATAGACCAGAGTCGCAGGGCCAGGCTGAATGGCAGAGCTGAGCTGTTCAGGGAGCTGAGGCCTAAAACTGTACGTGCACTGAGGGTGGACAAGGAGGCCTATGTGCGAGGAATCTGTGAGGGGGTAGAGCATCACCTGTGGACAAGTGATTCTCCTCCCGCTTACAGGGGAATCCACGCATTGCGTTCATCCAAGCCCATCCCTCGGAGCACTGCAGTTCGAGCGGAGAGTGGTAGGCTCTTGACAGAGGAGTCTGAAGTGAAGGCCCGCTGGGCCGGTTACTTTGAGCGGTTGTACCAGGCTGATCCCCCAGCTGTCGAGTTGGACGTCAAGGGTGTTACAATCCCTGTTGCTGACCCTCGAATCAACTGTGGTCCACCTTCGCTTGTGGAAACACGGGCTGCGGTGAACCAGTTGAAACGGGGCAAAGCTCCAGGGATCTGTGGCATCCATGCTGAACTTCTCAAGGCTGGTGGAAATGCTGCACTCGTGTCGTTGCATGCAGTTTTGTGCTCTGCCTGGAACACAGGCATCATCCCAACTGACTGGAAGAGGGGCCTTGTTGTCCCTCTCTGGAAAGGGAAGGGTGATCGCCAAGACTGCAACAACTACCGAGGGGTGACGCTGCTCTCAGTGCCGGGCAAGGTCTTTGCTCGGATAATTCTCGATAGGGTTCGCCACTATCTGCTTGAGCACCAGCGTCCAGAGCAGTCAGGCTTTACACCAAAGAGGTCAACGATTGACCGTATCCTTGCATTTCGTGTCCTCACCGAACGCAGACGAGAGTTTCGGCAGGGGCTGCTTGCAGCCTATGTTGATCTCTGTAAAGCGTTCGATTCAATGAATCGGGATGTCCTCTGGAGGATTCTTGGTCTTCGTGGGGTGCCACCAAAACTGATCGATCTGATGTCTGAACTCTACTCTGGTACTGAGAGTGCTATGAAGTGTGATGGTACCATCTCTGACTTATTTCCAGTTGTTACTGGAGTTCGTCAGGGGTGTGTACTGGCCCCCACACTTTTCAGCACTTGTATGGACTGGATTTTAGGGAGGATGTCGGAGAGATCTAGCTGCGGTGCATCGTTTGGGAATGTCAAGATCTCGGACCTTGATTTTGCAGATGATGCAGTCATCTTTGCAGAGACTTTAGACATCCTTTTGGGGGCCCTCGAGGTGCTGAATGAGGAGTCGGAGCCGCTGGGATTGCGGGTTTCTTGGGTCAAAACTAAGATCCAGGCTTTCGGTGACATCTTGGATGCTGCTGTCCTGTCTGTGTCTGTTTGTGGTGAGGATGTTGAGGTCGTGGAGAGATTCACTTACCTTGGCAGTGATATTCATGTCTCTGCTGGCTGCGAGTCAGAGGTCAATAGACGTCTGGGTCGGGCCTGGGGAGTCATGGATTCACTGGATCATGGGGTGTGGTGCTGCCGGTACCTGTGCGGGAGGACGAAAGTCCGAGACTTCAGGTCCTTGGTACTTCCAGTCTTGCTTTATGGATGCGAGACTTGGACTCTGACCAAGGATCTGAGACGGAGACTTAATTCCTTTGGTACCAGGTCTCTTCGGAGAATCCTTGGCTATCGCTGGTCGGATTTTGTGTCCAACGAGCGGTTGCTGAGAGAAACTCGGATGAGATTTGTTACCTGCATAGTCCGTGAGCGTCAGTTGCGGCTGTATGGACATGTGGCTCGTTTTCCTGACGCTGATCCTGCTCACCAGATTCTCTCAGCGAGGGAGTCTCATGAGTGGAGGAGGCCAGTGGGCCGACCACATGCCTCGTGGTTGCAGCAGGTTGACCATCATCTCAAGGAGATGGGGATGGGCCTGGCATCTGCCTGGGGGATGGCCAGACGGAGGCCCCTGGAGTACCGGCAGAATGTGGACGCAGCGACGTGCTGTTCTGGCACATGCTCCCATACCTGACTTGACCTGATCGCAACCTGTGTTTCCACAAACGAAGGTGGATTACAGTTGATTGGAGGGTCAGCAATAGGGATATTAACACTGCTGACATCCAACTTGACAGCTGGTGGATCAGTCTGGTACAGCCACTCAAAGTAACTGGCCCTCTGACTCCTTCACTTCGGACTCCTCTGTCAAGAGCCCACCACCCTCTGCTCTAACTACAGTGCACCGAGGGATGGGCTTGGATGAAAGCAATGCGCAAATTCCCCTGTAAGCAGGATGAGAATCACTTGACCACTGGTGAACCTCTTCCCCCTCACAGATTCCTCACACATAGGCCTCCTTGTCCACGCATGGCACACGTAAAATTGTGCGCCTCAGTTCCCTGAACAGCTCAGCTCTGCCATTAAACCTGGCCCTGTGACTCTGGTCACTGGTATCCCGTGCCCCTTGACACAAAATTCTTCTTCGCCCGATGGTGCGTTCCAAGACATCCACCAGTAACAAGGATGGTGGTCTTGATAGCACTGCACAACTCTTCAGGATTACCCAAGGCACCCAAACCCCCCAAATCTCCACTCAGCCTGTTCGCAAACTCCTCAGCAACCCTCTCATCCTTGAGCTTGCCAACATCCACCCGAGACTAGGATGGTACCATTCTCCTGGATTGAAGTTGCAACTTCAGAGTTGCTTCAACAAGCCTGTGGTTGGTATTGAGGAACTGAGCACTCTGGTAGACCCTGCAGTTGTGGATCATCCTCCAGTGACCATCAATGAGCACATGGTCAATCTCCTTTGCCACACCTCCAGCATTGGAATACCAAGTCCAGCGATGAGCCTGTGGATGCTGAAACCATGAACCAGCCACCCTAAGTCCATGACTTCTTGCAACGTCAAGGAACTTAGTGCTATTCTGGTTCACAGTTCCAGACCCATGGGGGCCAACACATGTCTCATATCCATCCCAGTCAGCTCCAGTCGATGCATTGAAATCCCTCAAGACGAGAAGTGCATCTCGCCTGGGGCACTGATCAACCACAGACTCGAGCGTGATAAAGAATGCGTCCTTCACTGTGAGATCACTTGCCTCAGTCAGAGCATATACATAGACCAGGGAAATGACACCCAAGGAGTGACAAATCCTGTCTCATAAGACGTGCGGTGACCGACGTTACCTCAATTATCATTGGAGTCAGCTTATTGGACACAGTTACAGCAACTCCTTGTGCATGGTATCCATTAGAGGGACCTAACTAATGGTAGGTGTACCCACCCGCTATGATCTATCCGGTCTGCAAACTTCAGAGAGTGCTGCAATACCCATGTTCAAATGCTTGAGCCCAGATGATAAGAGTCAGGTGATCATCCTCTCTTCAAGATCGAACATTCCAGGCACCCACCCAAATGGACCACCTCAGATTAACCCAAGACCGCCGTCTGGTGGACGATGCCTCAGCACCATTCCACCACCGCAATCTACCATGGAGATTTACCCCGTGGTTTTCCTTCTATCATCAAGGAATGGGGATCGCGAAGGCTTTGCCCTAATCCCGTCCTCCCATGAACTGCCATGCGGAGGGCAGCAGCACAGAAGGTACTCCCACGGAGTGGGTTGTCAGATTTCCTTGCGTTTGTTGGTTTTGCGGAATGAAGTGTTTTACGGTGGCCGGAGTGCAAATACTGCCACCAACCTCCTAAAAAAAAAAAAGTAACCCAACTGCTGGAGGACATCCGCAGACAGTTTGGCATTAGAAATGGATGGCCGTTGGCTCACGAGGAGCTCCGCCGCCATTTGACAGGTTTTGTTTTTAATCCTGCTGGGTGTCCATATCCAAACACCCTCCTTACCAGAAAACCTGTTTAGGGAGACGGTTTAGTCGCCGACAACCCGACCATGAAACAGGTTAGTGCAGGCTTACATGGTACCTGTAGCAAGTTACAGATCGAATCTGGCTTGACCTGACCATATATTTTGCACAACACAATTAATATTTAAGATTCCCCCTATTTTACTCTGATAGGAGAGAGGAGGCTGAGAGCTGTTGTGGGCTTTGTTTTCCACATTTAGTGCCCCAATTTTTTGTGGTACTCCTGCGTTTCTTAGATCCATCGGGGTACTAAACCACCATTTCGGTTTTTTTCTGTCAATTTCTGAGCTGTATCTCAGATCCCGCTGGGATTTTCGGTATGAAATTTTGCATCAATAATAGGAATAAAAAGTATGAGGGGGACATGATTTTTGACCTTGACCTTTTTACAAAAAGATTATAACCTATCTATAAACTTATTTACCATAACTCGACTAATTTTTGGCCAATCAGAACGAAATTGCCCTCTCCAGATAGCCTAGGGCAAGTCCTGCTTACATGTAATTTACATCATGCACCTCCAGGTTAAAAGTCAAGGTCAATGTGACCGAATTAACAAAAACCAACTTTTTGATCATAACTTGAATAATTTTCATGATGTTGAGTTTTATAAATAGATTGTAGATAGGAACACATTTTCTTAATCTCCACTCTGTCACGAAATGTTGAAGGTCAAGGTCATATGGTGGTCTGAAATAAATATGGCCATCATTGGATCACGGATCACTTTGTGATCACAGATATCGAGTTGTGTTTTGCTTTTGGCAACATTTTAAAAGTCATGTACAGTAAGTAGTACAGGCTGAC
Source organism: Eptatretus burgeri (assembly GCF_056783735.1). Taxonomy (NCBI): domain Eukaryota; kingdom Metazoa; phylum Chordata; class Myxini; order Myxiniformes; family Myxinidae; genus Eptatretus; species Eptatretus burgeri. The sequence goes on from NC_140966.1 coordinate 58,603,398, forward strand.
TCGATAATAATTTAAAAAATACACAGAAGACCTAACGTGAGCAATTTCTTGCAAACCCAGGTCACGGGCTGGGTTAGGGTCATGCATGTATTGACATTTTTTTTGGACTATCTCTATAATTTTTCCATCTCTTAATGTTCCGTTAACACAAGTTAGAATGGTCTTCAATGAATTACGAAATGTCCTGCAGGTTGCATCAAAACTCTTAAGTGAGTGTGCCATCGAACTAATGCCTCTGCACACTAGCACAGGATTTTGTAATTGTACTGGCTCACAATGGTCAACTCAGTTACAAAACACACCGTGGGGTTTTTAACATCCAGCAACTAATGCTAGCCGACAGCACCAAGGTGACCAGCTTTCGTGACAACAGAAGGGATGGAGCAAAGCTCACGAAAGCCATGTTTTTAAGTGCTGTATTTAAATAAACGATGTAATTTTTTTATATCTGAGATGGCTTCGAGAGCATGTGAAGGTCACCATGTGTATATGCAGTACAGGCCAGCTGCATCATTGTACCATTGGCTTCACGACTGAAATGACAAAATACCAAGAATACAGGACAAATGGCATCCCGGGAAGGTATGAAACAGGATGCGGGACACTTTCGTATAAAATGGGATGATACAATAAACACGAGATAGCTGGTCACAGTGTTATGCCACAGCTGGATAGGACATCCAGCTTGTTATGCCATCCGACCTGACAAACTGATCATTGATCCACACCCATAGCAACAGTTTCTCGTCATGTCACCAAACTAGGACGACACAGCTCAAACTGGAGCTAGTGACCAGAGCTATTCCATCAACCCATTTTCATGTTTACTTCAAAGAAATGGCCATTCTCAGACTTGAGATCGAAGCTATATCATATTTATATAAAGCTATATACAGGAGGGCCTTGCCGTTCACAGATTCGCTCTACCACGATTAATTTATTGAGGCAAGGTTTGCAGATAGCAGTCACTGCACTCGAATAATCATGGGTTGACGAACTATTTTCCACATTTATTCACCAATTAACATAGCCCATCAACACAACAACCCCCTCAAACACCCCAACACCATCATCTCCTTCAACTTGTCTTTATCGTCGCCATCAGCATCCCATTATTGAATTAAGTTTCTAATCATTCATCATCATTAAAGGTAAGCTTAATGATCTTAACTCAAGAAAATTTTTATTTTATGTTCTCATCTGATTCATGAAAATAAAAAGCACAAAAACAATGCACAAACATGTTAATTAAGGGTACAGTTTAGCAAAAAGGAGGTGACAAATTTTTAAGTTGAAGTCCCAAATCTTATTTGCTGCATTTCCCCTCAAGTTTCCGCATTTCACAGAGATTTTCAAGAACGTAGCCCAGCAAGGTTCAAGCAAGCAAGGATAAGTGACACAAGTCACTTACTGTGTACTAATCCTACTCCGACCAGAGACTACATCCCTTCAACTTTTCTCGCATCATTGGTCATTCTATTTCTCTCCATCACGACTTTCAATCCCCAACAAAATACCCTATGAACAAACTAATACCCTACGAATACCCGACAAAAGAGGTATTCCCTACAAACCATTCAAATTAATTTTAAAAGGCATACCACTCTCATAAAACAAAAAGCAAACAAATGAGCTTAAGCATGTGTGAAATGTGAACGTGGTGTGAAATCACTGTTCAATTAAAAACAAGGACCATTTAAACAAGTATTTTATGATACTCAAGAAATTTGAACACCAGGGCACCAAAAACAGGAAAGAAGAAATTCGAAAAGCCGACGACACTTGTAACTTTTGCATCAAATTTAGCACAAGACACCCCGAACACGCTCGTCATCAAAAGAATATTAACAGCTTCAGTCACCCAGTCCATTTTGTGAAGTTGTTTAACTTTGTAATCAACATATTTAAAATGGAGATGCCGAAGGGGGTGGGGTGGGGCGGGGGGAGGCTGAAAAGTGCAAAATAAACTATATCAACTGCGGGAAGTCAAGGGTCATCACTACAGGTTACAATATACATTTAAATCAAACATTTTGTATGTTCATCATCCATGCATGAAGCATACAATTTGTGCAAGTGTAGTAGCCATACACTGCTGTATCTGCACTGGTGTTAAGAGCACAAAAATGTACAAATCACGATTTATTTCTTCCTTGCACTAACTCTGTAGAGAAATACAAACAATGCAATGATCTTTGTTGACAACTTTGATAACCCAAGTGGATGAAATGAGCAAGCAAATAGAGTAGATATGTCGGCAGCTCAAAGTGCTGCATGCAGAAGGGCAACCTTGGTTGGCAGCGGTCCTGCCTCAGAGGACTGCACAGCAATCACTGGGCCAGTAAACACGGGTGGCAGCTTCATGACCTGCAATCCGGTTTCTGTCACAGGCAGCTTCTGCATCCACAGTACATTAAATGAACACTCGTCATTGAGAGATCAAATAAAAATCTACAACACACTTCCGATGGATTGTTCTTGCTATGCCCGTGTCCGAATGACTTGATAAGAGCAGCATTTGGCTTGCCTTTTGATTGCTCAGATGGGAACAAACAGCATGAATAAACAAACAAATAAATAAATAAATGAGGACACCAACTTAATGGGCCATAACAGTAGTGTTCTTGCGATAAGCCTGTGTCATGATATAATATGCACCATATGGCAGAATCCTGATTGAGATACATGCCTTAAGTATCAAAGCAGAGTATCTAGCATTGCGTTATCTGATCAATATCGTGTGTGTAATGTGTATGTACGATATCTATACATCATCCTACGTATGAGCTGAACAAGAAAACCGATTATTGTTGACAAACATGCTCACTAGAACAATTATGCAATAAATAAATAAATAAATGCAGGAAAGCGTGCTACTTCATATATGGTACCAAGATTTTGATTCCGATTCAGTATACTCTGTTACAGAGCGTCAGTGTTGCCGAAGTAGTTTCTTGGCAAGGGTTATATACTGGGTGGTTTGCCATTCCCTTCCCAAAACTCAGAGCAGAAATTTGTAAACTGTTCACCGTGTTGACAACAGCTCACCTCCTCTTTGGGAGAGAAACGATGGGATCTTTAACGTCCAAAAACGAATGCAAACAAACGATACACCAGTTTAACATCCATCGGCGGGACGGCACATAAAGTCAAACTGATGAGCTTCTGATTAAAAGCAAACAAACACATACTTGCTACCATTTATAAATGAAAAATAGGGGCAACACCCCTGGGTGCCCACCTGGTAGAATAATGATACTGAGGAGGAAGTCACCGTGTGACGGAATCAGCAAAATGTACCAATGAACCAATGTGATGGCCCCAATTTTTTTAATGTCGTTAACAAATTTTGATACATCACGGATGACGAAGGTTGTGGTCAAGTTTCATCAAAACGTTTGTGTAGTTTCAGAGAAGAAAGCAAGTACCTTTTTTTTTTTTTTGGGGGGGGGGGGGTTCAAACCTGGACCTTTACCTGGACCCTTTGACCTTGATTTCCTTAATGCCATCCACAAACTTTGGTACATCACAGGTGATGAAGGTTGTGGTCAAGTTTCATCGAAGTTAAAAGCAAATAGCTATTTTTGGGGGTCCAAACTAGACTCACTTTGACCCCCAGTAGACCCCAATTTTTTAATGCCATGAACAAGCTTGAGTTCCAATGTACACTATCATTTTAGCCAAATTTGGTCACAATCCCATCGGCAGTTTCGGAGAAGAAATTGCAAGTGTTTACAGACGGACGGACGACGTGCCATCCCATAAGCTCCCAGGAACTACACGTTCCAGGTGAGCTAAAAATAAATAAATAAATCGGGAAAGGATCTCAAAAAAGTCCACAGAATTTGACAAATTTCAAGTATCACACTATAAAGGGAAGGAAAAGAAAACATCTTGAGTGGAGTTGTGCCACACCATGCTAACCATGATAGGGTCACACATTGAAGAGACCCATCGACTGCATAATAAGCTGGTTCTTGCACAAATGCTATTAAACACTTGTTATTATTCCAAGTAGAAACCAAATCGAGAAATGGCAGGACAACTTTGAGGTATGTGCACTCGCCTCTGAGCTGTATAGCCTGGGTTCACATCTCGACCCAGACATAAACTGTCATCCTGGTGTTTCTCATGCATGGTGAGTCATCAGTGTGTACACCATCCCTGGGATGGACGTTAAGCTATAGTCTGTACTTCTGCCAGCACTGGTTACCTCCACCACCGAAGGTGGATGGAGGATATATTTTCACCCCCTGTCTGTCTGTGAGCATGATATCTCAAAAAGTTGTGGACGGATTCAGATGATCCAGATTCCAGAATTTTCAGTGATTCTTCACAATTGAGATATTGGGCTAAAAACGATATATAGCATGACATTTCAAAAAGTTGTGGACGAGTTGTGACAAAACGAGGTGGATGAGTTGGGGAGGTGACAAGAACAAGCCGACTCGATTTTGGTTAAGGTCCGGATGCAGATCCGGCTCATCAGTGGGATACAAAATGTAAACTGTTCAGCCTGGCGGAGCTATGCGCTTTATCGAGTGCCCTTCTAGTTGTTGGTGAATGTAATATAACCAGTGTCTTTTGCGAAGAGTGGACAAGCTCTTACTAGCACCCTGAATAAATTACAAATCCCTGGACCTGACTGACTTCTGAGAAACCCAATGGTACTTAACGCTTGCCAAGAAACTGCCTTGGCAGCACCGATGCTACGTCAAGACTTTGGTACATTTGATTGATTTAATAACCAACTTAATGCACACTTTTCTCTCATAGTTTTGAACCTGGTGTTGCTTGTGAACTGATGCACAAGCCATGATTAATATGCATTCAAGAACGTAGAGAAATTAGAATCATTACAATGCTACAGAACACCATTTTTTGTGTGGAATTTTAACCTTTTGTTCTTAAACCATAGCAAATGATGACAAAACCGAAGGTTTCAAACCCCAGATAATACGGAATAGTGGACAAGGAAATAAATAAATAAAATTCACCAATGTCACAAGCAAAATGCAATAAAAAACAAAGCCTCTTGAGGAAAATGCTAATTTTTGCAGTTTCAGTTGATACCAAGGATCTGCAATAATGGCATTGGACATAAATCGATAAAATCTCAAAGTGGATATTGAAGATGATTTTAGTTTTATACATACGTGTGCTGCAGGAACGTGGTGATCTGGAGCAGTGACGGTGGTGGCGCAGCAGATCCACAGCAGGACAATGATCGAGAGTACAAGTGTGAAAGCCAAAACCCAACGTGGCAGGCCTGAACGACTGCTTATGGACACACAGAAACAACATTACATTTCTCTATTCTAACGTGTATGTTGCATGAGATTTCCTCTTAAAACCCATTCACCGGCCCAGCCGTGGCTCCATAAATCGACAAAGAAGAACATGCCCAGCTCCCTGAACAAATTGCCTGCAAGTTATTTTTTTATATTTTTAACACTAGGATCGAGGCTCGTGGAACACCTGAATTACAGGGAATGACAAGCCAACATCAATAATGAAGATAATTAGGACAGGTGAACAGTGTTTAGCAAATTGAACAAACAAATAGACAGGTGGCACAACAACAAAGGGACATATGGACAGGACAAGGGAACAGAGAGGGCCTTATTTTATAAGAGATGGCCAAACCGATCTTTGTCAAACTCTCAGAGGTTCACCAGTGAGCATCAGGGAGTGTTTTAGGTCAAAAAATAAATAAATAAATAAATATGAAAAAGTAGTATCGTTTTGGATATATATTTTTCTATTTAAAAAATAATAATAATCGCTCTATAGTGCCTTAGCCTTTGAAGCCAACTGAAAGGTAATATTAAATGATTTTTGATCCCTGATTTCTTAAAAATGCCAACAGGATTAGAACAGCAACGGGTAATGCCGAGTACCCCGACTTGTAGCAGATAAAGGACATGCAAGCAAGAAAATCTGGCAAACAGGGTACATGTATAGAAAAAAAAAACAGAAAAGAAAGGATAAAGAGTGCAGCTGAACTGGAAAGGGGAGACGGTGAGGATAGCAACAGATTAGGAATCTGTTCTTGCATATGGCAGCTTAGCTGCTGGGTCGCTAATCATTTCATGGAAGCGTGGTTGTGCAGTATCATTTCGCTGACCTCTAAAGGATGACAGGCTGAGTCAACTCCACCTGGTGTTAATTCAGCAGCCAACGGTGCTCAAACTCAGGACCCTCGGATCCTAAACCAGCCACCCTAGCCGCTAAGCCAACAACAGGCTGAGATCAGGAAAAGGAAAAGGGGATATGATGATGTATTTGTCTGCATGTTCAAGTGTGTGTGATGTGCATGAGAGGTGAGCGTGAGAGAGGTGCGCGCGAAAGAGGTGCACGTGAGAAAGGTGCACACATGAGAGAGGAGTGCGCGCGAGAGAGGAGCACGCGCGAGAGAGGAGCACGCGCGAGAGAGGAGCACGCGCGAGAGAGGAGCACGCGCGAGAGAGGAGCACGCGCGAGAGAGGAGCACGCGCGAGAGAGGAGCACGCGCGAGAGAGGAGCACGCGGGAGAGGAGCACGCGCGAGAGAGGAGCACGCGCGAGAGAGGAGCACGCGCGAGAGAGGAGCACGCGCGAGAGAGGAGCACGCGCGAGAGAGGAGCACGCGCGAGAGAGGAGCACGCGCGAGAGAGGAGCACGCGCGAGAGAGGAGCACGCGCGAGAGAGGAGCGCGCGAGAGAGGAGCGCGCGAGAGAGGAGCGCGCGAGAGAGGAGCGCGCGAGAGAGGAGCGCGCGAGAGAGGAGCGCGCGAGAGAGGAGCGCGAGAGAGAGGAGCGCGCGAGAGAGGAGCGCGCGAGAGAGGAGCGCGCGAGAGGTGCGTGCGCGTGGTGTGGTGTGTGTGGCGTGTGTGGCGTGTGTGGCGTGTGTGGCGTGTGTGGCGTGTGTGGCATGTGTGCGACCTCCACTATGAGACTTAAAATCCTGTTTATAAAAAAATGAAGTGATGGCTTTCCACTTCAGAGTTGAGGGAACCGAAGCGGATCCACTTAGGAAAGCAATTGCACGAGTCTTGCATTTGGGGAGGATCCTCAAGGTCATCAGCTCTCGAATGTGCCCAATAAAATATATGGGTTGCTTCACGGAAGTCTGCAAAGTAATTTACCATAAGCCGTCAATCACATCTGTTTCTCGCAATATCCTGCACCTTTGATCGACCTTCGAGTCATGACGTGTGGGATGGTTTAAATAGAACGTTTTGGTGCATCACAAAAAAAAATTCCCGATTCTCAAACACCAAAAGAATGCAAGTGGTGGGTGTCAATGCTATTAAAACCGGCCTGGAAAACGTCTGGGATTTTCACAGGTGCATGTTTGTTTCCCTGTCCAAGTTCACGAAAATGCGTTAATCGACTGCGAATCACCACCGGGCATTTGCCTCGCTATTGAGAAAGCCCATTATTCAACTCAAGGAATCACTACTTCCTAAATGTAGACAACTGAAGCTTTACCAGCAATTACCATGAACAGAATACGAGATTAAGAGAACAACAGACAGAGTGAAGCAGTTCGTCGACCTTCACCAGCAAACCACTCAAGATAGGTTTCAATGAGGCAGGAAGCAACCACCTAATAAAACCTACTTAATTCGTGGCCTTCGTCACCCTTTCAAGTGGCACAACAGAAATTCCGATGCGGAGTTGAATTAAACTTTACATGTAACCTCATGGAAGAACAGAATGACAGGGAGCAACAGGTCAAACAAAATGCTCTTGTAAAATTGGATAGTTTTCAAAGCACGATATGAATAAAAATGTTAAAATGCCAAAACACCTTTATAATTGAAAGATCAAAAGGTTTACTCAGGCCCAACAATTTACCGTGCCATGCACATCAAGAAGCCGTGGTGATCGTGTGCGTCGGCGGAATGGCTGTTGGTATCCCACTGACTTTTACTGGATGTGTCTGTACGAACTTGTGCATCTGAAAAGGCAAATAGCAAAGTGTTATCATGCACGTCACAATGCATGCAACACAAAATAAAGTGGTTGAAAAAAAAAAGGAAGAAGAAAGGATGCAGTCACATGCACACGCTTTACAAAAAAACCCCTGAAATTTGATCCAATTCCAATGACGTCGAAGACCTCCAAATGTGTATGCTACATAACAATGGTATCCAGTGACAACTGGGTTTATAATACAAAGCATTACCAAGTTGAGATTTGTGAGGTTCATCCAGACCGTCTGACACCTTTTCTTGATACTCCAAATAAAGCCCAGGTTGGGACTGTTGACCAGCAGCACGTGTTTGGTGAAAGGGGGAGGGAGGAGAATCGGCAAAAGCAGAAAAACAAAAACACCACATAAACATTAAAAAAAACGGGAGAGCACACACCTCCGCCAGGCTGAACAGTTTACATTTTGTATTCCACCGACATGGTCCGGATGCAGATCTGGCCGAACCAAAAGTGAATCGGTTTGTTAGCATCACACACCCAACCTGTCCACAAAGTTTCATCGAAATCCATCCACAACGTCATGAGACACCATGCCAAGTATCGTTTTTGGCCATATCTCTCAATGGTACCGATCGTGTACAACCTTTTGACTGCCGGTTGCATCATCGGTTAGGAGCAAGGCTATGCCACTGTTGCAGTGCCCCTAGTACCAGTACCCTGGTGCTTATTTCGCTGACCTCGGAAGGATGACAGGCTGAGTCAACCCACTGGTGTTAATTCAGCAGCCGACAGGGCTTGAACTCAGGACCCGAGGATCCCAAGCCATCACCCTAACCACGAAGCCAACACCAGGCTTTCTCTCAATGGTGAAGAATCATTTAAAAAAATATTATCCCGATCCAAATCTTCAGCAAAATCGAACAATTTTTGTTTTTGTCACACACCCAACCTGTCCACCAAATTTCGTTTGAATCTGTCCATAATTTTTTGAGATATCCTACTCACAGACAGACAGAGGGGTGAAAGCACAACCTCCTTCACATTTGGTGGCGGAGGTAATAAGACATGCACGATGAACGTCTGTCATGGGTGTTCGATTGTGTTTAGTCCGGTTTGTGTATGGATGTCAGAGTCTGAGTGCAAATATATGGCAAATCTTGGAAACTATGAGCTGTGCTTAAGAAAAACACGCTGCACATGCAACATGTTTATCCATGCCCTATAAAAACACAAGTTGCCTGAGTCGTGAGGCTGTCAATTAAAATGCCATGTCTAACGAATGATAAGAGAAACCAAGCCATCGGTATGCTGAATGGTGGGATCAGTCAAGAAAGAGTTGCTCGACATTTTTATGTCCACCAGTCAACAGATTTGAGGCAACAGAACCGATACAGAGCCACAGGAAGGGTCAGCCACCATCCTCGTTCTGGTGCACAGCCTGTGACATCAGCAAGACAAGATCGATGTATCATCATCAGTCACCTCCACAATCGCTTCAGGACAGCATGAGAAACGACCAGAACCACCAATGAAACAGAGATGACTCTCACGGGGTTTACGGTGTCGACAACCTTACAGTGGACAAATCTTGACACATCAACACCGACCTGCACGACAATGATGGGCAGCAGCTGGTGGTAACTTGGGTGGGAAACAGTAAGCAAATGCCATCTCGTCCGCCGAAGAGGTTCAACATCAGATTTCCGTCAGACACCGTTTCGCTCAGGGCTGCATTATTGAGAGAGAACGTTTTGAAGGTGGCGGTGTTATGGTTTGGGGAGCAATCGTCAAATGAACCCTCCAAACAATGTTGCAGAGCTTACTGCAGCCTTACAGTTCCTCCTCCTCCCTCCGTATGTAGCACAAGACTGCGGGAAGCATCACTGGCTGAGGGCACGGCTGTCCCGCTGATTCAATGCCCCAATTACAAGTCCACTGATACTCATTTTGCCAACCACGGAAGGATGACAAACTGAATCAACCCCACCAGGTGTTAATTCAAAGGCTGACAGGTGCTCAAAATCAGGACTCTAAGATCCCAAGCCAGCCACCCTACCTGCCAAGCCAACAACAGGCTTCATTACAGTTCCATTAGATAGCAATACCACAAGCTCTGATCCACCACCTGTGTTTATCCATGCCCCGTAGATTCCAAGCGTGTCACACCGCCCAAGGTGGTCACACTTGATATCAACTTTACAGACCCTTACATCGTTTGGTGTTTTTAATGACGTGACATGTACATCCAGATTTTCCCGTTTCTGTGCAGATTCTGTAGGACTGTCCCTGACAGATCTACTGTGCTTGCATACATTGATCCTTTTTCACATGCGATGAAATAAATGTCAATTTCAATTTGGTACACATTTTCATTGCCTCTCAGTATACTTGTATCAAATTTGGTCAAAATCCAATCACTGGTTTAAAAGTTAGCATGGAAACAAAATTTTAACCAAAAATGACCTCAGACTTCTTGACCCCAAAATCGAATCAGTTCATATTTGCATCATTATACATACTTGTACCAAGTTTGACTTGGATCCCTTCAGCCATTCTTAAGTTATCGCGGTAACGAAAACCTATCACAGACGGACACACAGATGGACAGCTGGAGAGAATCCGAAAACATAATGCCTCTGACGACTTGGGCGGCAGAGGCATAAAACAAATTTCCATTTTCACCACTAACCTGGGGCATAAACTGGGGGCCAACTCCAAAAAATTGTTGTACATTTCATGTCGCTCTCAATGTCGATTGCACAACAAAGTTTGATGAAAAAACTGTTTTAAAATGTGCCCGTAATTGTATTTTTTTTTGTACATTTTACCTTTCAACCCCATCCCAGGGGGAGGAGCCAAAATGATACTGCTCATGCACCTTCGTGCCATGTGGTGATCATAACTACCAAGTTTGGTGAATTTCTGCACAACCATTTAGGGAGATACCGCGACGGACGGAAAGATGGACAGATGGACAGAGCAGGTTACAACCTCCCCCCCCCAATTGTTTTCAAAAAGCTTGGGGATAACTAGAATGCACTCAATTAAGGTGTTGACTCAACACCATTGTTTTTTTGTTCATGCAATATGGCCCCAGAGGGTGCAAACCAATATTGTCACATAGCCATGCTGTGAATAAGTATAGTCCTGTACTAACATTAATTTCATATTTTCGTTGTGATCTCAAAGTTTAACTCATGTGAGGAATCCACAATATGAAGCTCTGTGCCAAATCTGGTGATTCTCGACGCCCATGGTCATTTATTCTGCCGACAAACAAACAGACCTACGGCCGCAGTGCAAGTAACAATGTTTATAGTGTTAGTTTCTAAGTAACCCAGAGGAGAGAGATGTGATGCAGGAAGGGGGGCAAGTACTCTATTGTGAATTTTCAAGGAATGACAAGGAACTACAGGGGATGCCCACTCTGCGGGTGGCTTTTGAGGTCAGCAATGTGATATGCTCAGCCCAGGAGAGGTCATTGCTCATCGTGAAGCTTCGAAATATCTCACCGACTTCTTCCTCCAACCCCCACCCTCACCCTCCCCCCGACCCATAGATCCCCATCAGTGTTTCTCCCAAGTTTTTTTTTTAGATCCTCGTGGAGGATCTCTAAGTCTTACTCACATTGTTGTTCTTGTGGACTTTTTTGTTTCACAGACTACAGTTTTCATCGAAACTTCCTGAAACTTGGTATATACTGTATATGTAACAATACCCTGCACAGAAAGTAACCATCTCTGATTTTGAAAATTCATCCTAGAAAAAAAAGTTAGGACGTCAAAATATCTCCGCTAATGGAAATCGCCTAAAAATTATCTCCGAAACTAGGCAAGCTTTTTGAATTCTGTTTGTGGGAATCGAACAGGGCATTAGCAGAGATGAATTACCGCACATATGATACATCACTATGACGTCATATCAATTTTTATGACGTCATTCCTACTTTTTGACATTTTTTGTTTCACAACCCAGAGTTTTCATCGGATCTTCGTGAAACTTGCCATGTATATGCCCGGCATGAGAAAATTCCACGAATTCGCGGAATTCTGCGAATTTATTCACCCAGGAACGTTCCTGAGTTGAGCACAAATCCGTTGAGAAAAAAATAGGGGGTATGGGGGGGGGGGGTTAAGTCAATTGTTGGGAGTGATTTCACGCCGCCGACGATCTTTATAAAAAAAAAGTATTCCGAGGTCCCTAATACAGATTCCTGGCACTCTGCACTGACGTCATTGCCAGATTCATTAACATAACATTCGGACCACCTCCCCGCATTTCTCCTGAAACCGTCACAGCAGCATTAATCGAGCTAGAGGCGTGGTGTTCCGAGTGTGCAAGGCCAAGGTCGCTTCTAAAACATGGCCGCATTCAGTAGCCGCAGGCTGTCCCGGGATTGTGATGCTTGTTTGGCTGCACTAATTGACAAGACTTGCAAGAATTCCTGGAAGTGGGAATGGCTGGAGCGTATGCCATGCGGTACGGTGGCTTGTGGGGCTTTCATTCAAAAGATAGCCCAGCCAGAAAAAGCTGTATGCACATGGTGCTCAAAGGAGATTGTTTATGGAGGACGTGGGTACAAGTCATTGGAATCCCAAGCGGAGAGCAAGAAGCATCGTGATATTCAGAGAATCCGGGTATCCAATTACAGTCTTCCTGGTACATATAGCCTTGGGCTTTATACATGTACAGTTATCAGTAGACATGTACACAGTAGACATCTATGCTGTCAATGTAGTGTAGTGTGGTGTGGTGCACTTTCACTACAGTAATAAATTATGTTAATTGGCAAGCAAGCCACAACTCAGAATTGGGTCAATCTTGTTTACCACCAATAGCACCTGGCAATGACTAGTAGTCTGAGGCTTAGTGTAATCACTGTACCCGTCACTGTATTCACTTTCTGAAGCACCTATTATAAATGGTGATTGGCTTTTCTTTTTTTACTCTGCATTGGCTTTGGGTTTTGCTTTTTCTCCAGGTGTTTCCTCACTTCTACTCCCTCTTGCACTGCTGCTTCTACTGCCCCCATCCCCTGTACACCGATGCCTGCAGTATCAATAGGTGACAGGGTATCCAATGCTCAAGCCATGGTCCTTGCCTTCCTCACACAGCATTCCCTACCATTCAGCCTTGCCCCTGAACTGATAAGCCTGGCCAAAGCACTCAACCTGAATGCAAAGGCCCTTGGTCAGCTCACAATGGACAGGACATCTGCTTCCTACAAGCTTAGGTTTGGACTAGGACATACCGTACATCACCAGTTGATATCAGCACTGCAGAGGGAATACTTCTCTCTGAACATTGATGAGTTAACAAGCACAAACCATCAGAGGGTCTTATGTGTCCTGGCCAGTTACTACAGCCCACTACATAAGCAGGTCATAGTGCAGCATCTAGAGTCCCTTGTTGTGATCAAAGTGGACAGTTCCTCGTTGCACCAGGAACTGGTTGACTTGTTGAAGAAGTATGAGCTACCGTGGAAGAACTGCATATCCATCCTCATGGACTCCTGCTCAGTCATGCGGGGATCCAAGTCAGGAGTCGAAGTTCGCATCAGGGAAAACAATGCCCCACACATGTTGGACATAGATGGGGACTCCTGTCACCATGCTCACAATGCGTCCAAGAAGCTGAGCGACCCATTCGACAACTTCACAGAGCGCATGCTCTCTGACATCTACAATGACTTCAAGTGGTCACCTGACTTAAAGTAGTTCTTGCAGGAAATCTGTGGGCTGATTGGTGTCACGGATACCATGCCAGAGCGGTATGTCAGTCACAGGTGGCTCTCTGTGTATGATTGTCAGTGTTGACACTCTGCGGCTGTGGGATGCCTTTGTTGTCTTCTACTTTAGCTTCCTCTCTCAAGCTGATCGCACACACTACTTGTCACGGGTTGTAGAGGTCTACCATCGCAGGCACGTAGACAGAAAAGCCAAGGAGAGAATAAGCCAGATCCATGATGTTCTGAAGAAGAAGAATATGACCAAAGATGGCAAGGCACGAAAGGAGCGTATACTGCAGCAAGTCTTCCACAAGAAGAAATTGATGAGACTGATATTGATGTTCTATACATCAGTGTTCACGCAGCTGAAGAAGTACGTCCTCCTGTTTGAGATGAAGGCCCCACTGATCCACAAGCTCAATGACCAGCAGGTGGACCTTGTCCGAGAGTTCATGGCCTGCTTTGTCAAACCTGAGAAGCTGCCATCCTCAGGCAAGAGACTTCAGACCCTCGACCTGGATGAGAAAGCCAACCTGCTACGAGTGAAGAAGATGTTTCATGGAGTTGGTGTGTCCGAAATTGTCAACACTGCCCGTAGTGGAGATGGAGAAGTGCACGACTTCTTGCAGAGTGTGGAGAAGGCCTATGTGACATGTGGAAAGTACCTCCAGAAGAAAATGCCCCTGCATAATGCTGTCCTCAGAAGTGCCTCAGCAATTGATCCACTCAGCAGAGGGCACACTGTCAGCCAGGAGCAGCTCCTGAAGTTGCCACGCCTGCTGACAAATGTCCTTGCACCAGAGGAATGTGATGTCTTTGAACTGGAGGTTCGGAGTTTCCAGATCGACTCTAGCCTGCCACCAGCTCAGGAAGATGAGTCTGCTCGCATCGACGACTGGTGGACCAAGGTCTTTGAAGGTGGAAAGTACCCCCTTCTCTCAAGAATGGTGAAGGCTCTGCTGTCCTGCTTCCATGGGCCACAAGTTGAGAGCGCCTTCAATCTCATGGGAGATGTCTTGGATGTCAGATCACACCGACTAAACATGGAGACCTACAGCGCAGTGATGGGTGTCAAGTACAATCTTCGATCATCAGGAAAAAAACTGCAGTGGAGTACTACAGTAGGATTGACAAACTGCACAGTCCCATAGACCTAGACCTGTGCAAGAACATGAGGGGAGCCTACAAAACCGACAAGGCAGAACTGGCAGACAGGAGGGACAAAGAAGAAGAAAGAAGGTGAGAAGTGGGTGCAGCTGCTCTCAGTAAGTTGACCAAGCGCAAGACCAAAGAACTGACTGAGAAGGCTGCAAAGAAGGCAAGACTTTCCCACCAACGTGCAAGCAAGAAAAAGCACAATCTGAACCAAAAGACAAAGAAGTGAACAATGTTCAGTGGTTAGGCGCCTGTCGACATTATCGACTCAAGAACTCAACAACTAGTGGATGCAACAGTGTTACCAATTGTGAACTTATTATGCAAACTTTATTGCAACTTATCAACTTATTATGCAACTTGGTATCAATTATTGTCCACTTATTATGCAAACTTATTTTGCAACTTGGTATCAATTATTGTCAACTTTGTTTAATTTGCTATAAAGACAATGAAAGAATATTATCCTACAGATTGATTCATGATTTGTACAATGAATTTTGACAACAATTTACATTACAACATTGATTAATAATTTGCAAGATGAATTTCATGTCTTCAATGATTGTCTTCAGTGCTTTTACCCTGTTAACAAGGACAACACTATACACAATCCTCTTAAAAGGGACCAGGAAATGCAGTGGAATGCAGGTGAGAACACCTGGAACCTTTAGCGTTCGGGGGCCGCCCAGGCCCCTGAACCCCGGCCTAAAAATGTTTTCGCCTCGCCTTCGGCCTAGGCCCATCGTTTTTTTTTCAGCTAATTTTTTTTAAACTTACTCTCATGCCTGATATGCAGAAAGCCCACGCGCAGGCAGTAACCATCTCCGATTTTGGAAATTCTTCCTAGAAAAAAAGTTGACGTCATATCGCCGCTAATGGAAATCGCCTATACCATTATCTCCGAAGCTAGGCAAGCTGTTTGAATTTTCTTTGCGGGAATCAAGCCGGGCATTAGCACAGATCATTTATTGCAAACCTGATACATCACAATGACGTCATATTCGTTTTTATGATGTCATCCTTAAGAGGACGAGGATCTTAGCTCATTCGAGCTTGTTTGTTTAAACCATGCCAATATTCTTGAAATGGTAATACAAGAGTTAAAAAAATAAAATAAAAATCAGGTCAACTGTGTGCCATCCTTCAAGGATAGAGAGCCAACACAGCTCTGTTCACACAGTGTGGTACCTGCACAAGTCGATCATACATGTCTTTCAACTTTTGGTAGAAGTTTACTGAACAGGCTAGTGAAGGGAGTCTCAGAAATGGTCACCTCAGGGTGGCATCATAAAAAAACGTGGTACCGGAGGGAACAAATACCGTCACATGGCTGCGGCAAGGCAGCTACCAAAATTAAACATAAAGGGGAAACCCAGCTTTTGACAACAATCTGATTTCTTTGTGAAAATATTTGAAAAAAATAAAAAAAACAGTTTTCAAAAACTAGTCTTTAAATTACATTCAGATGTAGACATGACAAGGCAGGATATCATATTCCAAAAGAAACTTCTAACGACCTTAAGAAACCACACA
The DNA here is from genome assembly GCF_056783735.1 of Eptatretus burgeri. NCBI lineage: Eukaryota > Metazoa > Chordata > Myxini > Myxiniformes > Myxinidae > Eptatretus > Eptatretus burgeri. The sequence continues at coordinate 58,619,735 of NC_140966.1, forward strand.
TTAAAGTTGCAAATCAAATGGCAACTAACTTTATTAGTGAAGCAAGACTGATGAGAGGAAGCAGCCCAATCAAGAGATCACACAGGAGCAAATAAGGGAGAGCAATACAGCTTTTGATGTGCTTTGTGAAGCTCTCTTGACTTTTAATGAAAATTAAAGTTATTACGGAAAAGACAAATCAGTATAAGAATAGTTTTAGCTCTTACCTGGAACACGACAACACGTCCATCGTCTGCCTGCAGATAGAAGGTCCAAGAAGAGGAAAGTAGTCCGTGAGCAGAGTCGAGTAAACGGGCCCACGATGAGCCAAGAACACTGAGCGTGTGCATGTGTGGAAGCATTGTTGCCAACTGGGTATACAGAGTACAAATTAGGAGGAAGAATCAAAATGGGTGCATCCAAATCATGCTGGGTAAATGGTAAGCTATACATTCTGTTCCCAAATAAAGTCAAATTTTAAAAAAACGATCTTCCCTTTCCAAACTAAATTTGCATTTCTTTATTTTAAGTTCACATTTTCCTCTTAAAAGACTGACTGGACAGCAGATTAATGTATAAAGAATCACAAGTTGATTACACAGGTCAAGCATAAGACCACTGATTTTACATTTTGAACTGGGAACACTAATGTACACCAATTAACGAATAATAAAGCACTTTAAAAATTAAAGGTTAGAAAAATAAAATAGGGCAACATTATTGTTAGTATCCGCTCTGAGTCTGGGAGGTCGGCAGTTTGATTCAGACCCCTGCCGATTCATACCAAAGACTTTAAAAATGGTACATGCTGCTTCCTTGCTCGGCGCTCTGCATCAAGAGGCTAGAGCATCGACAAACTACATCTGGAGGGAGATTTATCCCTAAAGGTGCCCCGCTAACTATTGAGAGAAAAGTGCCGTCTGTACGACACCGCCGGGGTACCTACTTGTCCCCCACCCCATAAGATCAATGGCCGTGTTTGGCGGGCATCAAGCCGTGTGTTGCAGATATGGACGTGTGTGACGTATGTGGACAACTCTTCCATGAACCTCAGAAACTGTCAAAAAAGGAATAAAAATTTTTTTTAAAAGGTTTCGTTCAAATACCTGTTGCTGCCTGAGCTCTGCCAGAGGTTGCTGAAATTGACAACCTGCAATGCAGCTCTCCTCTTCAGCTGCATTGTTGTAAGCCTCTGTACAAGCTGCAACCAGAAAAAAATAAAATTAATATGGACCAATCAGGACATTGCAACAATATTGAGACAATCATCAAGTTAGGCATGGAGAAATTCATTCCCCATACAGAGGTCACCGTTCTACTAACTGATATTCCCTGGTTTACTGAGGCTTGCCAAATGGCTAATAAAGCTGTCTGGCATATACCAACTGGAGCAAGAGCCCATGTGCTGTTACCCACGATGGTCTGAGAGGGACAAGGCAGAATTATCAGAAAGCGGAGAAGGAGGCAAAAAGACAACACTTTCAGAGGACAAAAGCTCGGCTGACTTCTGAAGCAACCAGACCTCGTGATTGGTGGTGGGCAGTGAAGATGATACAAGGGAAAGGACGACATTAAACTATCCCAACATTGCAGAAGGATGGTCAGACCTTTGCCACATCCCAGGAAAAAGCAGACATCTTCTGCGATCATCTTGCATCAAAGTGTACAATTGGTTCCGCTGAAAATGACATTCCCGATCTCACAGCTTGCACCAACATTCACTTGGACACCATAAAGTTCAGGCCTCGTGACATCAGATGGATCCTGCAGAAGCTAGACATAAATAAGGCATCCGGACCTGACGGAATTGGAAATGGAGTTCTCAAAGAGTGTGCATTAGCTCTTGCCATACCTTTTGCCAAACTGTTTTGTTTCTGCTTTAGCCATGGCCACTTCCCTTTCTCTTGGAAGATAGCCAATGTAGTGCCAGTGCATATAAAGAACTCTTGCTCTGTTCCAGACAATTATAGGCCCATAAGTCTCCTAAGCTGCATCAGCAAGGTTATGGAGAGAGTCAACAGCACACTGAGGAAACATCTCATTGGAAACTACCTCATCAGCAACAATCAGTTTGGCGTCCGTCCTGGTCACTCAGCCTCTGATTTACTCACGTATCTGAGTCATGAGTGGATGTGTTGTATCAACAGGTGTCAGGAAGGTACAATTGAAGCACTTGACATCAAAGTTGCATTTGATCAAGTATGGCACAAGGGTTTGCCGGTCAAGCTGGTTGCTAATGGAGTTGGAGGGTAGGTGTTACAGTGATTATCCAGCTACTTGATGGACAGACATATCCAGGTAGTGGTTAATGGCCAAACATCCAAACCAACTCCAATTAATCCATCAGTACCTCAAGGATCAATTATTGGGCCCACCTTGTTTCTTGTCTACATTAACAATCTGTGCGACAACCTGCATAACCCTACCTGCCTGCTGGATGAAGTGAATGCTACCGTTTCTTTGAGCGATGACCTCCAGAAGATCTACAAGTGGGGACAGAAATGGAATGTTCAGTTTGCTACCGATAAATGCAAGGTATTGTCTCTCAGTAGACGACTACCAAGCAAGCATCCTCCAGAGTTCTTCATGGGTGGAAAGCCCTTGCAGCATGTACACGAGCTTGACATACTTTGAGTCAGGTTCTCCCGGAGGTTGGGTTTCCAGTCTCACGTGGACTCCATCGCTGTTAGGGATGGACAAAGAGCGAGTACCCTTCACAGTATTGCTCCATACTTGGATCCGCTTGGCCGAACTCAAGTGTACAAAGCCCATGTCCGGAGCACAATGGAATATGCTCCCCTCGTATGGATGTCTGCAAGTGCCACCTTAAAAAGCTGGATGATGTGCAACATCGTACTGAACGCATCATCTAGGCCCCTCCACAGGAATTGAATATCGATCCCCGACCACACAGGAGAAGTGTAGCAGGTCTGGGTCTGATGTTCAGACTGCACACAGAAGAAGTTCCAGCATGTCTGAAGAGCATGCTACCTCCATCATGGATTCCATCAAGGTTCACCAGAGCAAGTGCTTCCTTTGGAAGCTATGCTGTGCAGTGTCTTACTGGCAAGATGGAGAGTGGTCTCTGGTCACTTGTTCAGTCTGCCCGCAATAATACCAGTGTGTCACAATTTACCAGATGCCACTGTAGGTCACCCAACAACATCCAGGCTCAAGAGCACACAATACATCTAAAAGTATAATACATAGTTAGGGAATTTTAGCAAATTGTATTGACCATCTGTGAAAAAATTGCTTACCAAAAATTTCTTCACCAACATATTCATCTAGGTGTCTACTAACACCTATCAATTAGTGCAAACCCAAATCCTTGTGGAAAATTCTGGGGAGCCAATCAAAGTTCGGGTGCTGAGAGGATGGGAAAAATTAACTTTTGTCAATATTGACTTGTGGGATGTCTCACTCGGGGTTTTTCAGGGTGCTGAATTGATTCCAACCATTAGATTTGAGGAAAAATGAATCCCTAGCCGTAAAATATTGATATGATACATTTTTAGATATCTCAGACTGTGTTTTGCGGTAATTTGGCTCAATTGATTCAGATTGTTCAAATCGTGCTGAAACCAGCATACAACATTTTTGAAACCACTGCTATATTGTTGGTTATACTTGTGCTCATGCTCAGTAGAATTCTCTGTGTTAGCTGACGTTTGCTAAGAGCTTTTAGCTATAAAATTATTGTGTACCGGACTCAATAGAAGTTGAATATATTCAACGTAGAGTGGACCTATTAATGTTAAAACACATCACTGTATGTGTGTTCTGTCTGTTTTGTGTCAAAATTTTATGTCCTGTCTGTTGTTTACAAAAAAATGTCATTTTTAGGACAGTATGGACAAGGATGTGACTGAACCTGGCTTGAGGTGTTTCATCTGTGGTGGTTCCGGGATTGAAAAGCATACGCTCTCAAAAGTCTCCAATAAAGGCCACCCACGGATCTGTTTGACAAAAATCAAAAGTTGCGAAAGCCAGACAAGGCTGCCCTAGCAAGGTCCCTGAAGGCATGTGTGGCACCTGTTGAACAACCCCCCTGCACAAGCCTTGTGGTTGATGGTGGGTGGCTCCTGCACAATGTCAAGTGGGAGGCTATCCTTACTTGGAAGGATGTTGCCGAGAGCTACCTCCGGTTTGTGAAGTCCATGGGGAGCCATCGCCTCCGGATAACGGTGGTCTTTGATGGATATGGCAGCTCCACCAAGGACCATGACCACTTAAGACGAACAAAGAATGCATGCTGTGACATTCAGATTCGTCTGGATCTCAAAATCATCATTGCAAGAGAAAAGTTCCTCGATAACAAGAACAACAAAGCCCTGTTCGTTCTGCTCCTTGTTGAGACATTTAGTAGGAATGCAATCAGTGTACAGCAATGCTCCGATGATGCCGACACCTCAATCGTCCGCGCAGCTCTAGATGAGGCAAGAGAGTCCCCTGTCGAGGTGAGGGTTGAGGACACAGACGTCCTGGTTATGCTGATTCATCATATTGCAGACCATCCGATCTTCCTCACCACAGCCAAATAAACATCTTACGATGTCGGAAAGATCCGGGAGGCCCTCCCAGAGATATATCGGAGGTATCTCATATTCTTGCACAGCTTCTCTGGCTGCGATACAGTGTCTGCAATTTTTCGGTTTAGCAAACCAACTTTGCTAAGCAAGCTCTGCAAGACTGATGAAGCAGAGAGGGCAATGGACGTGTTTATGGACATCCGAGCTGAGAAAGGTGATATCATTAAAGCAGGCTGTGATCTTTTCATGCTCATGTTCCATGGGAAATCCTCCAAAGACTTGGAAGACTTGAGATTCGACATCTTCAGCAAGCGAGCTGCTACTGGGAGCATAAAGCCTGATAAACTCCCCCTGACAACAGGAGCTGCAGCACAGCACTCTCTCCGAGCTTACCTCCAGACTAGAGACAGGCTGATGCTGCAAAGTCCATCGTTGGATGCCCGGGACTATGGATGGAAACTCACTGAGCAAGGATATGCAACAGTCCCTTCTACAGACCCCATTGCACCAGACTACCTCCTGACATTTGCCAGCTGCAACTTTGTGGGGGACTACAGCTCACTCAGGTGCTGCTGTAAAAAGCAAGGAGTCAAGTGTATTTCTGCTTGCGGCATCTGTCATGGGAACTCTTGCCTGAACATAAACCAGCTGGATGACAAGAGGAGTGAGGAAGATACTGGGGAGTTTGATGAATAAGGTTGTAAAAGCTGACGAAGCAACATTTCCATTGAGCACAGTTCTGTTAAAAAAATGTCAATAAAATACATTTTATATGATCAAGGAGTGTTTTTTCTCAAAAATAATGGTTGGAATCAATTCAGCACCCACAAAAACCCTAGTTAGACATCCCACAAGTCAATATTGGCAAAAGTTGATTTTCCGATTTTTTTCGCGCAGGCCCTCTGAGCGCCCGAACTTTGATTGGCTCCCCAGAATTTTCCACAAGGATTTGGGTTTGCACCAATTGATAGGTGTTAGTAGACACCTAGATGAATACGTTGGTGAAGAAATTTTTTGGTAAGCAATTTTTTCACAGATGGTCAATACAATTTGCTAAAATTCCCGAACTTACAGTATACTTATGATAATGTTGTTTTGTATGTACGATTCTATCATCTTGTTTTTCTTTTACTATTATTATTCTCTCAGTTGTATTTTTGATACACTGTGTTTTCACAGTACAAGTGGGCACTGTTTTTGTTTTTTGCAGTGTTTATCCATTAAAAAAAAAAGAAAGAAACCAATGTCACCCGCAGGGTGACCTGTATCTTGCCAAAAGGTGACCACGTGTGACTTCTTTAAGGTCACACTGAGGTGAACAGAGCTGCTATCCACCAGGAGCGACTCCTTGAGGAATATCTGCCTACGAGAGATTCCGATGAGAATCGTTCTACAGAGTAACCATGAAAAATATGCGTTTGCCTAATAACGTCACCAAATGATGTCATAATGTCTCAAGCTTGACATATCTAGAAAGCACTCATCGAGGTGTTCAATTTGAGGTACTACACAATATGGTTCCTAAAACTTGAAAATTTGACCTTGGGGTCAAATGTTTGACCTTAGGCGCTAACCATGAAGGTCAAGGCCAATCGCCACCAAAAATTAATCAGCTGAGTGCCAGACCATGAACTATATTCCCATGAAGTTTGAAGACGATCCGATCAAAATTACTCAAAAAATAAGGGTTTCGTCGACTCCCCTGATTTGCGACAAAGTGACCTTGACCTTCAAAATTTTGTGCACTGAAAGGGACCTCTATAGGCCTCTGATATGCGAAGTTACAAAAATTTCCAATGATAACTGTGCTCTGCAGAATTTTTTATACGTGATTACAGACAAACAAACAAAAAAAAAAAAAACATCCAAGCTGACTCACATATCTTGCAAAAACTTCGTTTTGGCACGTTAATAATAATAAAAAAGGGGACAATGGTTAAAATCAACACACTAATATGGGATTTGAACCTTGGCTCCCAATATCATGAATAACATGCGCAAATGCAAATTGTAAACCAACCCATGTTAGTTGGTACAACCAATACTATGAAACATACAAGGCATTTGCTCAAATGATCCTCAATAGCATGCAGTTAGTTGGTAAATCCCTCATAAGGGATCACTCATGTGAGCGATAAGAATCACAGGAAAAAATGAGATTGTCAATTTCGTAAATGCTTTTTATAACCACTCATTCACTTCTAAATGTTTAGGACTTTCTCGGTGGGCTAAAAAGCTGAAATTTTGCATACTGTCGGTGGCCCTGATCCCCGTTGTGTAAGCATATGAACAGTGTTTCTCCTTTGTCTCGGGTCACTCACCTGCATTTGATTTTTCATTTATATATTTATATTTTCATTTACTAATGCTTTCCAACGATTCTGTGATTTGTCCTGGTGTAACGTCTTCGCGATCCATCGGCACAAAAAAAATTCAGTTTTCTACGTCATCCAGAAGACACCGATCTTTATGTGTGCATGTGTGTATACACACACACATACATACTGTTACAGTTCTAGGAACCGTATGCATTCAAACATACGGCTGACCCAAAGTTAGTTATGCCGTTAAGTATATGTGTAGACAGATTCCCTCCTCGTGTTTAGTGGGAAATTAAAGGGGTGCTTTGCGATGTTTTTTTTAGTTCGGGTAATGAATCTTTACATCCCATCCCCCATCACGATCCACTGTCCACCTGCTGTATCCGAATGCCCGTTGGCCGGGGCAAAATCTTTGTGTTGTGGCTTCTTCTTGACGAGTCCAGAAACGAGTGGAGGGGGGGGAGGGGGGCGGGTTTCTCCCGGCCAGTAAGGGCAGACCCATGGAGGCCCTGTCCAATCAGGGTGGACAGTGGCGTCGGCTTCACCAAGGCCCTTCCCCGCTGAGAGAGATCGATAAATTACGAAGTGATCCTCAGCGTAGAGTCCTTGGCTGGGAGATAAATTACGGCACCACCCTGAGAGGATAGAGAGAGAATTCTGTGTGGGTCGGCCATGTTAGCTGGAGTCTGAGGTTGGAGAGAAACAGCGTTGGATTGAGACAGTGGTTGGAGTGAGACGGTTGGAGTCGCGGGTTGCCAACGAAAGAAGGAGGGTCGTAATGCGGAGGGTCTGCACGAGTCTCGCCTCGGCGGCCCGTCTGTTGCGCTGGTTCGAGGGCATCTGATCTTGACCGGGTCTCTCGTGGGTCCTGTCGGTGGCCCTGATCCCCGTCTCGGACTCCGCTCTGCTCCGCCCGGCTCCTTCGCGGACACGGTCTCCGCGTGTGTAGCTGTGGGCAGAGCTGCACGACCACTGACAGGTGCCGCACCACGGAGCATCCCTTCCCTCCAACGTGCAGGCACCCCAAAAGAACTGCGACCTCAGCTCACCAAACTCTCTGGCTGCGGGGGTCCTTTGCAATACACCTGGGATAATTTTTGGCTGAGTGTGCGTCTGAGTGTGTGGCACCGTCTTTAAGTAGAACTGTTTAAGTGTTTGATCATTGTTAATCTTGCCTGAATATCCCGTGATAAGTCTGCTCAGAGTCCTTTTGTAAATAAACCATTATTAGAAATGTTCCCAGTTCGTTTTCGTCTTTTTCTTCATTGGTCCAGCATGGTTCGGATCTGAGTTTAGCCGGGTTTTTATACCCGATAATCTATTTCCACATCCTAGCCGGTACGTTCTTGGTGGGTCCGCTCGGCTGCATCCGAACTGGAAAGGTAGTTGGTAGAGTGATCCGGTTCGGCAAGACATACCGAGGGCATGGTTCCCCGGTAGACGACACCACGTGGTTAATTAGGTAAATTGGTTCGAGACAAAAACACCCGACACTACGCGTTGGAGGAATTGGCGTCCACGGTCGGTGAAGCGACCCGCCGCCTCACAACTCTGGGAGTCTGGTGGGAGACGACGTAACTTTCCCCACCGAGCGGTCGTTCTCGTCACCGGACTCCGGCCCGCAACAATACCTATATGTTGTTGTGGGCCAGGTATCGGCGACGAGCACGACAGCTAGTTGGAGCTGTAGAGTCGGCTCCACCGAACACCCGGAATTCAGATCATTACCCTCAGATAACTCCTAATGTACGGGTCCCTTATAGGAACGTGAATCGTCAATAAATCAACCACATGGTACAGGGTTATTTGCTAAACTTCAAAATACCTAGAGGCCCACGTGGTGAACTACCGAGTATTCACACCCTCGGCGGAGCTCGAACGGGACAAGCCGTAACCGTGCTCGACCCGTGCGTAACCCGAGCGGATGGTTACCGAGGTCCCGTCGGTCCATATGCACACAACTACGGCAACAATGGCCTTTTTAATTCCCCAACACACACTGTGCTAAGCCAATGAAGGAAAGGACAAAGACGAGCTGAAACATTAAACATAAGGAATATGTATTTACAATAGGGGGAAGGGACACATAAAGGACAGAGTTAAACCGACTATAAAGGATGCAAATAATGTACAGCAAAAGCACTAAACAAGTTGCTTCTTAAACAAGACAGGCCCGCACACAGACACACACCCAAAGAAAAGAGATGGACCTCAAGGGTCTTTATTATTCCTTCAGCTCGGAGGGAAGTCGAGCTGAGGGACGAGAACGTGGCTGGCTACCTGGCCGCGAGCGCGCGGCTGGACGTCCACAACTTCCCGGAGCTCCAGTCGCCAGAAGACGGACCAGGGCAGCCAGACGCAGACCAGTGCCAGCGAAGAGATGAGGCCAGACCAGACCAGCGTGGAGAGATGCGTTCCGAGAACCGGACCAGTGCCAGCGAGATGGGATCAGACCACACGCTCGAGCAGACGGGGCGCAATTATTTGTTCTCTGATCCTTCATCGTCTTCTCGGGCGCGGTTCACTCATGCGTGGCCTGCTCTCATTGGACGGACCGCGTGTCACGGCTCCGCCTTCTTGCAAAGGACTGCCCCGGCTCTGATCCGCTCATTGCCCATTGTCCGAAAAATGCCGCATTCTCATTTGGCGCCAGGCCAGAACGAAACACTTCATAAGCGCGCGAACAGCGCGGACAATTCCTCGAGCAGTGTTGTTGTTGTAGTAAAAAATCCTAACTATCAAAATAACTCCGCAGCGCATGAACATCCAATTCCCACTAGACTAGGGGATGGATTCTAACTTGAAACACATATTTATCGAAATAACTAAGCTATGGGGATGGCTGTCTGTCTGTGTGCACAAGGCTTCCAAATTCGTAAGTATATATATCAGGCTGCAAACGGGGGTATACAGAAATGAAAACAAGTACAGTCCTTACTGTATACCTACTTTTGCAGCCCCCTGTATATATATATATATATATATATATATATATATATATATATATATATATATATATATATATATATATATATATATTGTTGTGGGCTGGGGGTCGGTGGCGATAACGACCACCAGGTGGGGGAGGTTATGTTGTCTCCCCCAGACTCCCCGGAATTGTAGGCCGTCGTCGCTCGGATAACTCTGCGAACCGGCGGGTCGTTTAACCCACCGTGGTCGCCAATATTTCAAATGTGTGGCGTAGGGTTGTTTTGTCTAGATCCAATGTACCTAAGTAACCACGCGGTCTCGGCTACCAGGGATCCACGCCCTCGGAACGCCTGGCCAAACCGGATTCACTCTACCGGCAGCGGTAAAATTACACCTACCGACTACGGCTCTGCCACCCACCTTTCCGGCTCGGATGCAGTCGAGCGGGCCTGCCCAGGACGTCTCGGCTACAATTGTTAGATTACCAAGGATAAAACCCCGCCTAAACTCAGATCCGAACCATGCTGGACCAATCTAAGAAAGGACGGAAATGAACTGGGGACATTTTTAACAAGTTTTATTTACAGTAAAAGGCAAAGGCAAGACTTAATGCGAATATGCAAGCAGTATTTACAATGTTCCAAAAACACTTATTCAGTTCTACTTGTCAAACGGGCCCACACGCAGACACACACAAATGAAAAGAAACCCAGAGTTCTTTATTGGACCCTCGCAGCCGAGGAGAGAGACAAGCTAGGGGTCAGAGTTCGGATGGGTACCTGGCCGTTGGAGAAAGGGGGTACTCCGTGCTGCGGCATCTGACAATGGTCGCTGGTTTGGTCCCCAGTCGCACGTATGGGACTCGAGGTTTGTGGCGGAGCTCGGGTGGTGAATGGCTGGGTCCATGGAGGGGGGGGTCATGGTCGCTCTTTCCTTCCTTGTAGAGGGCCAGCAGAGACACGTTCGCCACCTCGACGACCTTCTGCTCAACCCTCCTGACAGCGAAAACACAACAAAACTCGGCTCTCAGAGAGTGCTCGGGGATTTTTTTAACCTCCCTCAACGGGGAGAGGCCCTTGGTGAACACACCTTGTTGTCCGCCTTTGATTGGACAGGGTCCCATGGCATACCTTTCCGGGGCAGGGTTTCGGCCTTGTTTAGAGAAAGCCGACCCTCCCCTCCGCGCGTGTTCGAGAAAGGTCTTGGTGGTGAAACTGCCTCAAACATCCTCGGGAATCCATCTCAGGTAAGGGTGCGCTGTGGCCCGCGAATCAAGGGCTGCAAGCGCGATGGTACGGTGGATCGTAATGGGCCGAGGGGTCATGCAGATGGGATGGTTGTTGGATGGCTTGTTAGAGGTAATAACCGAACTAAAAGAAATCGCAACGCACGCCTTTGATTCTTCCACTAGACAAAAGGAAGGGGATCTGACTACACACATACTTAACGACATAACTGACTTTTGGGACATCTGTATGTTGAATGCTTATGGTTTCCAGAACTGTAACATATTGTAATAGTTTCCTGCCCGTCAGCGTGCGGGCGACCGCTTCTAGCCAATGGCGGCCATTCTCGCCCACCAAACAGGCAAACCTAGTCGCAGCTTTCGGAACAACGCCGAAATCCAGCTACGGGTGTATCTTTAATCACACCGAAAATCAGCCAGCTTTTCTGTCCGCGCGCGACAGGGTCAGATCGCAGAATTGTCGATTTACCTAACTATGCGTGCAGACAGAAATGCCGGGGATTTACACCTCGACGGGACCTGCTTGGAAACGAGCCGCTAAGCAGCTCGCTCCGTTTGCGATTTGCCGAGCGGTGTATATCGCCAAGCCCCGCCGGATCCTATTACTTTATCGGCTATTAAAAAGCCAGCTAAATTCCCGTACATAATAATGGCAGTCAATGACAGGAAAGGACGCAACAAACAGGTCACATTCACACAAGGGCATTTATTACTATAGCACGTATGCAAGCAATGGGGGTAAGGGAACAGGACACAGGCAGAAAGAGAACTACAACCGTTTGTCTATAGTTATTATGTACAGTCACTTGTGAATTTTTACTTATGGGACTGGCGCCACGAACACACACACACACAAACCCATAAAAGGAAGGAAAGAGACAAGCCGGTAGGCAACGAGGGATTCACTAGGATCGAAGCGCTGGATACGATGTTTTTCATTCTGACTGATTTTTCTGACGAAGATTCATTGCCAAGACGTATTGGTTCACATACAATTGTTCCTCTGCCTGGCAAGATTTTTCCTATTGAGTATTTTGCCAACTGGCACTCCTCATAAAAAATGACGGTAAATGGACACCCTATTTTTTGAAGGACTACCATTTGAAAAATAATCGGTTTGCTGGTTTGCGCTGTGGAGCCTCGCGCTAGGCACACACACACACACACACACACACACACACACACACACACACACACACACACACACACACACACACACACACACACACACACACAACCCGATAAACTTCTCTCAATGCTGTTTGACCACACCTCCTGAGCCACACAATATTTTTCATAAGCCACGCCCACTTTCCATAAGCCAAGCCCCCTTTCCTACACCACTCTCACTTTCCTACACCACTCCCACTTTTCATCAACCACGTCCACTTTCCCTAAGCTCCGCCCACTTTCCTAAGCCCCTCATAAAAAATGACGGTAAATAGACACCCGATTTTTGAAGGACTACCATTTGAAAAATAAAACCTCAATCAAAAATCGGCTTGAGTAAAATTTTCTAAATATCTCGAAGTGTTTAATTCCGAAGTCTCGTTTCTCTACATTCAAAACTGAAGGACAAGTATTGAAAATACTGTACGCGGTTTTTCGGCCGCTACAAGCAACGGGTGGTTGCTAGGCAATGAAATTCAAACACACACATTCCCAGACCATATGGCACCTGTTGGCAAAGTTTCATCGAAATCGGTTTGCTGGTTCGTGTTGTGGAGCCTCGCGTTGCAGACACACACAGACACACAGACACACAGACACGGAAAACCCGACAATAAGGGATATCTAGCATATATAGCGAATCCAAAAACGTGACCGTGGTGAGTTCCCCGAGCTCATGTCCTCCACGATCAGACTCCGCACACAATCCAAAGTGACTCAGTCACGACTACCGACCCAATCCGCACGCGATCCAGCGAGCGCAATCCAGCGAGCGCGATCCAGAGCCCAGAGAGAGCTTCAGCGTACGCGCACACACACCGGAGCCTGCCCCTCCTCCTTATATCTCGAGCTCTGCCCGCCCTCGCCTCCCGCCCCTTCTTCCAGCACGCGCGGGAAACTTCCAGAAGAAGGGAGTTTTTTCTCCTGGATCAGGGCCTTTCTTTTGCCTTTTCCATAGCTTTCGTTGCTTTTTGTTCCTCTCGCAGGGTTATTCGTTGGGGGGAGGGGTGAGGCCGTCGTCCGTTCTCCCTCGATGAATGCCAGGCTTCTAGCAAGCGTGTGCTGAGGTGGAAACGCGGTGGTGGTTGTGGTTGAGGCAGTTGTGATGGTGGGGTAGTTGGTTGTGGTTAAGGTGGTTGTTGTGAAGGCGGTTGTGGAGAAGGTGGAGGTGGTTGTTGTGAAGCGGTTGGTCCAAAATAAAGATAGCAAAAGAAAAACACTGCCTCAAAGATCACAGCCCTGTTACACAAATAATTTCCGCTAGACGACGGAGGGGAAATCTATCTGAACACAGACTTATCGACATACTGTAACTGATCAAAAGGACCTGTATGGTGTTCTGTGAATTTCCACAACCGTAACACTATATGTATGTATGTACACACACACACACACACACACACACACACACACACACACACACACACACACACACACACACACACACACACACACACACACACACACACACACACACACACACACACACCTTGACTTTTTCACATTTTGTTGTGTTCCAGGCTGAATTTAAAATGGATTAAATTGAATTTTTTTGTCACCGATCAACACAAAATACCCCATAATGACAAAGTGAAAAGATGTTTTTCGAAGTTTTTACACACCAATTAAAAACGAAAAGCTGACATGTCCTGCGTCATTGACGCGTCCTGCGGTTGAGTACTGATTGACGCAAGACATTTCAGCATTTCATTTTTGAATAACTTGTAAAAATTTCTAGAAATGTGCTTTCACTTTGTCATTATGGGATATTTAGTGTCGATCGGTGAAACGAAAAATTAAAGTTTAATCCATTTTACATTCAGGTTGTAACACAACAAAATGAGACAAGTCGAGGGGTGTGAATACTTCCTGAAGGCACTGTAAATGAAGTGGATTGTTAAAGCATTCTATTTATTTGAAGCAGTGGCTTGTGCTTGCTTTCTGCAAGCCATTAAATAAATGAAGTAAATGAAGAATAAGAGATTGTGTCATAGGAGTCTGGAAAGATAGCGATTCTATTTCTGGTCAAGGTTCATTCTTGACAAAATAAACAAAACAGGTAAGCGGTACAAAGTACACAGCCCCCATGCCAAATAAATAAATAACAAATCCTACAGTGCGCGACATCGCCGGGACGCCTTCAGCTTGCACTCTGCAAACATGCCCCATTCACATGTTTTATACCTCCGCCACCGAGGGTGAAGGAGGTTATGTTTTCACCCCTTTCTGTCTGTTCGTTTGTTTGTTTGTGTGCAGGATATCTCAAAATGTTGTGGAGGGATCTGGATGAAATTTTATGGACAGGTTTAGTGTGTGACAGGACGAACTGATTAGATTTTGGTGTGGATTTAGATCCGGCTGCTAGAATTTATTTTTTAAGTGATTCTTCACCAGTGAGAGATCAGGTCAAAAATGATATGTAGCACGATATCTCAAAAAGTTGTTGACGGATTCGGATGAAACTTGGTGGACAGGTTGGGTGTGTGACAAGGAAGAACTGATTCAATTTCAGTGAAGATCCGAATCCAGATCTGCATACGAGAATTATTTAATTTTCAAAGTGATTCTTCACCATTGAGAGATTGGGCCAAAAACTATGTATAGCCTGATATTTCAAAAATATGTTGGGCCTGATATGTTCTCATCGATCAGGCATTACGTGGTGGAGGAATGCGCTCCACTGAATGCCTTTCTAATTATGTATGCGCTGGCAGGAGAACCTCGAGGTATGCACACTCACCTCTGAGCTATTGAGCCTGGGTTCGAATCTTGACCCAGCAATAAACCGTCAACCTGGTGTGATCCATTAATGTGCGCACCATCCCTCGGACGAACGTTAAACAGGGCGTCCCACCCGCTAGCATTTGGTGGATGTTAAAGATCACACGGTCTCGTACACGGAGAGTTGGTGCATTATTACTGGCACCCTGGCCAAGTAACAAATTTCTGCATGACCAGTGGGTAGCAAGTAGTCTGGTCTTCGTGGAGCTTCCTTCACAACAGGTTGCACTGCTTGCTAATCTTACCGTTCAGCAGCCTCTGCATTAGAAACAAATTAACCAGGTGATTCGCATGGTTCATGTGAATGGCCTTCTTCGGATATGAAGGGCAACCAAATGTAAACATTTAAAACAAAACTAAAAGAGTAAATATTGACCAACGTTGAGTAACTTTCACTCCAAATATTTACTGCTCTTGACAAGAGGTTTATTCAAATTGACTTGGAGTATGGCTCCTATCTGTAAGTACACACTCGATTCTGAGCCGTCTCGCCTGGGTTCGCATCTCGGCCCAGATATAAACTGCCGCCCTGGTGTTCCATCAATGTGTGTGTCGTCCCTTGGACGGACGGTAAACTGGGCGTCCAATCTGCTGCCTTTAGTTGGTGGATGTTAAAGATCCCACGGCATCCTTTGCAAAGAGTAGACGATCCATCACCGCCACAACTGCCAAATTCAAATCCGAACTAGGCGGTTCCTGAAAGACGGAGGTGAAGCCCACATGAACGTGGGAATAATTTTGGCAGAAGAAGAAGTCCTGCTCCTCTCACACCGATATCAGGTTGCTGGTCCTCTTCCATCTCCAATCCCACCATGTCACATGGACCTGTCAAACTCATTTCTAATCAACCGTGAGTCCAAGCTCGATTTCACGGATTGGTGTAGGGGGGGGGGGGAGGTAGGAGATATTAATGAACAAATCAAACAGCGATCTGTCAGGCAACGGTTGAGCTTCAGCCCAGGTGTGTGACTATACGTCATCTGCAGGTGAACAACTCACCTGCTTCACAATCCCGTCGGGTATCGTGCAGGTTCCGTCCGTCGTCCACAAATTGGCAAATAGCAAACAGTCGGCAGCCACGGGAACAAGCGCTCAACAGGTTCTGACGGGAGAGGTGGGGGATAAAGAGGTTGTGGTGGTGGTGGTGGTGGTTGTGGTTGTGGGTGCGAGAACTCACAGAAAGAGAGACTACACGTCAAATACTACGATGTTACGAGTCAACACGCAGTGTCAGCCTGTCCATTACTACAGGTCTTCAATCAAGCAAACGCCGACGGAGGGCCAACCTTGGTCCCATTGTTGATGGCGCAGCGTTCGGCGCAAGAGGAAGTGTCGCCCAAGGCGAGATCAAGGGCAGTGGAGGCGCCGACCGAGGTGGAGAGTGCGAGCAGCAGCACGGCGAGAGCTCCAAAACCGCAGTGACGACGCGACTCCATGACTCGACCGTTCGCGAAACCAGCGACAGCCGCGTACGAGTACGTCAGGCAGACGGGCAGGGTCCCGTCTCTACTCTCTCCTCCACCACCACCGAACAGCCTTCCTGTTGTTGTTGATGCTTCTCGAATTACATCCTTGAAACTGATACAAAGTGAAAAGCACGCAGTTCCTCAGTATTTATTCATTCTACACGGAATATACGTTTGAAAAAAAAAAAAATCAGAATAAAAATAATCGAGTGTAGTTAGATTTACCAATACACCGCCCAAAATTCCTGAAGTCGTCATCAATAAATATCTGAAATATTTATGATAAATAATGATAGAAACGGCCTGGAATTATAATGTACACGTGGGAGGGGGGGGAGAGTAAAGCATTCCAAACACAAATTCATTTAAACCGTCCATGCACGATGTGAATCGGCTGCTGCATTCTCCATTTATCGCTAGAGCTGGTCTTCACCCAGCAAGTTCGGAGTATCAACTTGTAAAAATACAAACAAACAAACTTACTTTCACCTCATCAAGGTTTGGAAAAGGTAATGATAGATCATTTAATTATTTAATACTTTCATTGGAGGACCACGTGACGACGGCCCTGAGAAGACTCGGACAAAAGAAGCCCAAAGATGGCAAATTATTGTTTCGAACAATGCTGGGATGTTGTGCGGTGAAAATGGGCGTGTCCACTTGGCTTCTGTTGGACCGTTGTCAGCAGATTGCTCCTCAAACGTCAACAAACCAATGATGTTAAAGACAGGCACCAATTTGGACGACCGAGGTCCTAGGTTGATCTCAAACAAACAAAACAAGGACAAATGTGTCCAAGAGCAGCATCCTAAAGGTTTTGTCGGCAAAAAACAACAACAACAACTTCTGATATTTCGTCACGTGCCTTGATTAAGCCAATAGCGAGACCCGTCATAGTGTATTTAGGTATTTACGAAATATAGTGTATTAACGAAATAAATAATGTATTTACGAAATTACAACACATTAAATGGAATAATCTTTAAATAGTAACGTGAACTTTTCGAAACTTTAAAGCAAATGTCCGAATATATTTAAAAGTTCATGATAGATGCTCTCAAAAGGCACCGTCAATGCGAGGATGTGTACAAGTGCTTAGTATTTAAGATCCGGATCGTGTATATAAAAGAGCCAAGTCCTAATATAAAGGTTTTGTCTGGAGAAGGAGAAGGAGAAGGAGAAGGAGAAGGAGAAGGAGAAGGAGAAGGAGAAGGAGAAGGAGAAGGAGAAGGAGAAGGAGAAGGAGAAGGAGAAGGAATGCCAGGCGTTCTTAAAGCAGCGTTCGCTACGTGAGATGCTGCTAAAAAAAAAAAAAGGCCGAAGTGCAGCTTGATCAAGCTTGTCAGACATATTCCTTTTTCAACAACAATGGGGGTATTGTGACGTGAATGGAATCCCCCTCAGAGGGTATCCAAGAGAGAGAACTGTTCAGAACCGGCTTCGTGTCAATATGTCACAAAGCCAGCACACCTAGAAGACCCTCTCATCACTACAGGACACAAAGCAGCCTTGTTGGCAAGGAACCGAGCACGTCAACATGAACACCGACTGCATCCTGGAGGAAGATCTATCGGTGTGATGGAAGCCGATTTCTCCTGCACACGACTGATGTTATAACTCAGGTTTTGGCGGCAACAGAATCCAGCTGATACATCGAAGAACATTGTGGAGTCCATCCCATTAGGTGGTGGACCGTTATGATAGGGTGCTGCTGGTTCAAATACTGTAGAGTTGACCTTGCCTTATTGCAAAGCAATTTCATCACAACAGTGCCCTGGGCAGCAATAAGTCCTGATTCAAGTCTCATAGAGCACGCTTGGGTCATTTTTGGGCACAGAATTAAGAAAATGGACCCTCCTGTGCAGACTCTGGCACAGTTGGAGGCTGCTTCACACCAGGATTGGCAACAACTCCTTTTGGATTCTCTCTGGTGACTTCTTCGGGGGATGAAAAGGAGGTGTTGCAGAAGACATGATTTTACATTGACCGATTGAGACATTCATTATTCACTGATCTCAAGCCTTATAATCACAGGATGCAAGCCCCACTGTAAAGTCAGTGTGTTTGTTGGTGTAAAATAGTGCTGTTAAATACATGACCCTCATTTTGTGATGACAACACATCAACAAAACCTCTGATTTTAACTGGTTAGTCGTCCAACATGCGTACTTCTCCAATACATAGTTTTATTTTTGATAAACGTGAAGGTTCTGAATTATTTTATCTGTTACTGCAACAATCCAGACAAATGCAACCCATGCTTAACCTGTTCCCACGTGTATATACACATCAAAGTGGTCCAGCCTCGATTTCAATCTCGATCCAGCTATAAACTGTCACCCTGGCATTTCATGTGTAGGACGATTCATCAATATGTGCAGCATCATCCCCCAGATGGATGGGAGGCTGGGTGTGTAATCTGCTGGCGGAAGTTGTTGGATGTAAAAAACCCACAGCGTCTTCCGTGAAGAGTAGGTGAATTGAATCGGCACTCAACAAATTACAAATTCCTGCCACAGTTGACCGCCATCGACAGACCAGGCGGTTCCAGAAAGACAGGCCAAAATTGTTTCAACCAGTTGACAGGTGTTCTTACCTGTCACGTGAAGGGCAACAACGATAAGTTATCATAATTAGCTTTTTGAAAAAAAACTAACGGGGGCATATTGGAATCATCTCTGTCCGTCATGCTTTCTCCAAAATGTCAGGTCAGGTATGGGAGCATGCGCCGGAGCAGCGCGTCACTGCGTCCACTTTCCGCCGGTACTCCAAGGGTCTCCGTCTGGCCATTCCCTAGGCAGACGCCTGGCACTTCCGCATCTCGTTGAGATGTTGATCAATCTACTGCAACCACGAGGCACGTGGTTGGCCAATTGATCTCCTCCACTCATTAGGCTCCCTCGCTGAGAGAATCTGGTGAGCAGGATCAGCATCAGGAAAATGAGCCACATGTCCATACAACCGCAAAGGACGCACACGGACTATGCAGGAAACAAATCTCATTTGAGTCTCTCTCAGCAACCACTCGTTGGACACAAAGTCTGACCAGCGATAGCCAAGGATTCTCTGAAGAGACCTGGCAGCAAAGGTATTAAGTCTCCGTCTCAGATCCATGGTCAGAGTCCAAGTGTCACATCCGTAGAACAAAAATGGAAGCACCAAGGACATGAAGACTCAGACTTTCGTCCTCCCGCACAGGTACCGGCAGCGCCACACCCCATGATCCAGTGAATCCATGACTCCCCAGGCCTGACACAGATGTCTGTTGACCTCTGGCTCACAGCCAGCAGAGACATGAATATCACTTGCAAGGTAAGGGAAACTCTCCATGACCTCAGCATCCTCACAACAAAAAGGTACAGACAGGACAACAGCATCCAAGATGTCATTGAAAGCCTGGATCTTAGATTTGACCCAGGAGACCTGTAATCTCAGTGGCACTGACTTCCTTCAGCACCTCGAGGGCCCCCAAAAGGATATCCAGAGTCTCTGCAAAGATGACTATCATCTGCGACATCAAGGTCAGAGATCTTGACATTTCCAAACTAAGCACCGCAGCTTGATCTCTCCGACATCCTCCCCAGAATCCAGTCCATACAAGTGCTGAAAGGTGTGGGGGCGAGGACACATCCCAGACAAACTCCAATAACAACTGGAAATAAGTCGGAGATGGTATCACCACATGTCACACAGTGTGGAGTTCAGACATCAGATTGATCAGTTTTGGTCGCACCCCACAAAGACCAAGAATCTTCCAGAGGGCTTCTCAATTCACTGAATCAAACACTTTACGTAGATCAGCATAGGCTGTAAGCAGCCCCTGCCGAAACTCTCGTCTGCATCGAGTGAGGACCCGAAGAGCAAGGATGCGGTCAATCATTGACCTCTTTGGTGTTGAGCCTGACTGCTCTGGATGCTGGTGCACAAGCAGATGTTGGCGAACCCCATCAATAATTATCCGAGCAAAAACCTTGCCCGGCATTGACAGCAGCGTCACCCCTCGGTAGTTGTTGCAGTCTTGGCGATCACCCTTCCCTTTCCAGAGGGGGACAACAAGGCCCTTCTTCCAGTCCGTTGGGAGGATGCCTGTGTTCCAGATGGAGCACAGAATTGCATGCAACGACACGAGTAAGCATTTCCACCAGCCTTGAGAAATTCAGCATGGATGCCACAAATCCCAGGAGCTTAACCCCATTTCAACCGGTTCACCACAGCCTGTGTTTACACAAACGAAGGTGGACCGCAGTTGATTGGAGGGTCTGCAATAGGGATGGTAACACCCCTGACATCCAACTCGACAGCTGGTGGATCAGCCTGGTACAGCCACTCAAAGTCACCGGCCAAGCAGGCCTTCTCTTTTTGACTCCACTGTCAAGAGCCCACCACCCTCTGCTCTAACTGCAATACACCGAGGGATGGGATTGGATGAACGCAATGCGGAAGTTCTCCTGCAAGCAGGACGAGAATCACTTGACCACACGTGATGCTCTACCCCCTCACAGATTCCTTGCACATAGGCCTCCTTGTCCACACTTGGTGCACGTACAGTTTTGCGCCTCAGCTCCCTGAACAGCTCAGCTCTGCCATTCAGCCTGGCCCTGCGACTCTGGTCAAGGATATCTAGTGTTCCTTGAGGCAAAATTCTTATTCACCCAACAAAATTCCAAGACATCCACCGGCAACATCAAGCACGGTGGTCTGGAAGGCACTCCACAACTCTTCAGGATCCCCCAAAGCACCCAGACCCCCCAAATCTCCACTCAGCCCGTTCACAAATCCTCAGCTACCCTCTCATCCTTGAGCTTGCCAACATCTAGCCTAGAGTGGGATGGTACCATTCTCCTGGATTGAAGTTGCAACTTCAGAGTTGCTGCAACAAGTCGGTGGTCATTATTGCGGAAGTGAGCACTCCGGTGGACCTTGCAGTTCTGGATCATCCTTCAGCAACCATCAACGAGCACATTGTCAATCACCTTTGCCACACCACCAGCGTTGGAATACCAAGTCTAGCGATGAGCTTGTGAGTGCTGAAACCATGAAACCCTAAGTCCATGACTTCTTGCAAAGTTAAGGAACTTAGTGCGATTATGCTTCACAGTTCCAGACCCATGGGGAGCAACACATGTCTCATAACCATCCCTATCAGTTCCAGTCGATGCATTGAAATCCCCCAATACCAGAAAAGTATCTCGCCTGGGGCACTGATCAACCACAGACTCGAGCGTGGCGTAGAATGCATCCTTCATGGAGAGATCACTCGCCTCAGTTGGAGCAAATACAGAGACCAGGGAAATGACACCTAAGGAGTGACGAATCCTCAGTCTCATAATGCACTCGTTGAGCGGTGTTACCTCACTTATCATTGGAGTCAGCGTATTGGGCACAGCGACAGCAACTCCTTGGGCATTGTAATCATCAGAGTGACCAGACCAATGGTTGGTGTAAACACCCGCCATTATCTCGCCGCAATCCGGTGTCCGTACCTCAGAGAGAGTTGCAATACCGATGTCCAAAAGCTTGAGCTCATATGATAACAGAGACAGGTGACCATCCTCTCTTAGGGATAGGACATTCCAGGCACCCACCCGAAGGGACTGCCTCAGGTTAACCCAAGGAGACCGCCGTCTGGTGGACGACACCTCAGCACTTCCCTGACACACACGACCGCAATCTGACCCTGGAAGGTTACCCAGTGGTTTCCCTCCAATCATCAAAGATTGGGGATCCTGAAGGCTTTGCCCCAACCCCGTCATCTGGTTCGCTACCCTGCAAAGGGAAGCTGCACAGAAGGTACTCCCAAGGGCTGGGTTTTCAGATTTCTTTTTGCTTTTGGTATGTTTTGTGATGAAGGGTTTTACTGTGGCCAGAGTGCAAGAACTGCCACCAACCTCCAAATCAAAAGTAACTCAACTGTAGCAGGACATCCGCAGACACAGTTGGGCACTCAATATGGATGGCTGTTGGCTAGACAAGGAGCTCCTCCACCCTTTGACAGGTTTTGTTTTTAATCCTGCTGGGTGTCCATGTCATACACCCTACTCACCAAGAAACTTGGTGGGGGAGACGGTTAAGTGGCAACCAACCGGTCCATGAAACAGGTTAGTGCAGGTTTCATGGTATCTTTAGCAAGTCACAGATCTAATCTGACCTGACAATCTCCTAAATGGTTGTGCAGAAATACACAAAACTTGGTGATTATGATTAGCACATGGCATGATATGAAGGTGCAAGAACAGCATCAGGGCCAAGTTAAAAAAGCACATTTTAAAATGTTTTTTGAATGAAACTTTGAACATGCAATCAACATTGGGAGACGCATGAAATATGTAGAGTTTTTGGATTAAATCCCTGGCTCATGCCCAAACGGGTGGGGAATTGAGGTTACAGGGGTCAAAATGAGAAAAAAAATTAACCCAAAATTTTATATCTGGTCATTCCTGGTGGAACTTTTTGTCATATTTGAACTTTGCTTTCGGTGGGAATCATGTGGATTTGCAATGGCGTGCCATTGACTTCACTCGAGTTAACCCGCACACCCGAAGAGAAGAGCGGGGTTAAGCAATTGATTCACTTCTGTCCGTTTGTCTGTCTACAAATGTCAGTTTATGATCGAGGAACAACTTATTTAAATTGAATATTACATTTTGAACATGAACCGGAACATGAATCCAAACACAAACCTGCCATTGAACAGTACTTTGTCTCTGAATTTGTATCAATCGCTCATGCACAGAGAGGAGTGAGATAATGCTTCACTCTGTCTGCCTGTCGAGCAGTCAAACAATATTGAAAATCATTCCAAAGAGGAAGCTGATTGTTTTTAATGATTTCATAAAGGACACAAACAACAAGCACAAATAATTAATGTCATCTGTTGGATAAGGTGGTGTGTTAGACACTGCAAAAACGGCGGTAAAACTCAGAATCAATTTATTTTACAACTATTAAAATCTTTATTGGTTCACGAGTCAGTAAGTGACCACTATATTCGTTATGGGTCTGTCTGTCTGTCCCGAGCATAGCTCCGTGGGTTTTGATCCGATCCTGATAAAATTTGGGTGGAAGGTTTATATCATGATCGAGTTGTGTTTTCCTGAGAATGGGCGTGGTGCGCTCATTAGGGGGGGAGCCACGCCCAAAAAACATGTTTTTAGGGGGTAGCCGATTTCAAGTTACATCTTCTCCGAGGGGGTTTGTCGAATATGGCAGCGGTTTCGGTATTTGGTTAGCCCAATGGCACCTGCATAGCCCCACGGAGCTCGATTTTTTATTTTCGTCCCAAGGTCAAGGTCACAAGGTCACGAACTTAGAAAATTGCGAATTTTGACAAAAAATATACGACCGCCCAAACTTTGAGAGCGAGGATGACAATATTTTTTTTGCATAATCTTGAGGTCATTCCCCACCTAAAGTCTTGAAACCATTTTGCTCTATCTCGAACACCTTGCCCGTGGCTCCCCCTTCAAGTTTGTTTTTAGCTGATTTCATCAAAGTATGGATAATCCGAGGAGTGCGAAATGCCATATAGCCTATATGACGTTATATTGTTCCTGGAATTTTCTGGAGGAAGTTTTGCACCAAAGGTCATAATCCTTGACCTTTAAAGTTCACAAAGGTCAAATTTTCAAAGTTGTGGGAGTCAAACCGGGTTTTCGACCTTCTTCGACGAACTAACTCCAATAAGCGATAGCACGTATCCTGTTTCCTTATTTTAATGTCCACAACATTGTTTTGTGACCTTTTAAGGTTATGCAAAGGTCAAATTTTGAAAGTTGTTGAACGAAACTGGGTTTTCGACATTTTGCAGCTAATAACCGGTCACTCGTACCACATCATGTTGATCATTTTTATAACTTGGTCAAAAATTATCACATTGTCTCATCCTTGACTTCTGAAACAATCTACATCGTCAAATACCGCTCGTGAACCATTGCCGTCTCTAGACTTATTTTATTTAAATTTAATGATGGACTTAAACAGGAGAATACAAATCGCTTTATTGTCACTTCCAAAACCCTTCTTTTTAGTAGTACTTGGACATGTTAAATAAGGTATAAAGGTGATTTACAAGACTACTTCAACAGTGCTAAATTTCTGGAAATTTTTTTAACGATCTTTTAAATCATTATCTATCTATAATTCCAGCAATGTATGTGTGTGTCTGTCTATCTGTCTGTCTGTCTGTCTGCGACCGTAGTTTCTCGACGACCGCCGGTCCGATCAGATTGAAACTTGCCAGGAATATTGCCGGGGCCCCGCGGATGTGCCTTTTCAAGGTTTGATATCAATCGGACGAGCGGTTCCCAAGTTACGGCCATTTATCTGTCGACCAATGACAAGACATGGTGCTATGACATCACGAATGACATCACAATTAATGTTTATTTATTTATTTATTTTGCACGATTGACGGTCCGATCTGATTGAAACTTGCCAGGAATATTGCTGGGTACCCGCGGATGTGCCTTTTCAAGGTTTGATATTAATCGGACAAGCGGTTCCCAAGTTACGGCCATTTATTTACCAAACCAATGACAAGACACTTTGCTATGACATCATGAATGACGTCACAATTAATGTTTATTTCATTTTAAATTAAACTAAACTAACTCTTTATATTTCTCATCGCATGCTCACGGCAAACAGGGATCACAACAATTTAAAGGACACACAAGGAAGATTAAACACGGGATTTTAAAGATTACTACTGGAATCTTTCATTTATACAGAAAAGTGCCGTTAGACAAGACAGCCGGCTAAAGAGGAATGATGATGGCAAAGAGGGGGCGTCAAGAGAGGGGGGCGAGAGAGGGGGTGAGAGAGAGGGGGCGTTACAATTCAAGAGAGGGGGAGAGAGGAGGGGGCGAGAGAGGGGGCGAGAGAGGGGGCGAGAGTGGGGCAGCGAGAGTGGGGGAGCGAGAGTGGGGGAGCGAGAGTGGGGGAGCGAGAGAGGGGGCGAGAGAGGGGGCGAGAGAGGGGGGCGAGAGAGGGGGCGAGAGAGGGGGCGAGAGAGGGGGCGAGAGAGGGGAGGGATAGAGGGGAGGGATAGAGGGGGTGAGAGAGAGAGAGGGGGCATCACAATTCAAGAGAGGGGGAGAGAGGAGGGGGCGAGAGAGGGGGGTAAGTGGGGCGAGAGAGAGAGGAGCGAGAGAGGAGGGGGAGAGAGGAGGGGTGAGACTAGGGGTGAGCGAGGGGGCGAGAGAGGGGGGCGAGAGAGAGGGGGCGAGAGAGAGGGGGCGAGAGAGAGGGGGCGAGAGAGAGGGGGCGAGAGAGAGGGGGTGAGAGAGAGAGAGGCGTCACAATTCTTCTTAGTTTGATATGACGTCACAATTGACGCTGGGGACCTGAGTATGTTTCGAAGGTGTTTCCCAAGTTATGGCCATTTATGATACAGTTGGTCCGATCAAATTGAAAACAGCGCACGTGCTGTAAAATGCCCCAATCCAGTCGTCGTTTACGAGATCGAAGGAACGAAGCTGCACATACTGGCACGCCTCACCCACGAGAGAGGGTACTGGCACGAGAGAGGGGGAGAGAGGAGGGGGCGAGAGAGGGGGGTGAGCGGGCAAGAGAGGAGGCGAGAGAGGAGGGCCAGAGAGGGGGTGAGAGAGGGGGAGCGAGAGAGAGATAGAGAGAGAGGAGGTGTCACAATTCAAGAGAGGGGAGAGAGGAGGGGTGAGAGAGGGGAGAGAGGGGCGAGAGAGAGAGGGGGGTCACAATTCTTCTTCGTTTGATATGACATCACAATTGACGCTGGGGACCTGAGTATGTTTCCCAGGTGTTTCCCAAGTTATGGCCATTTATGATACGGTTGGTCCGATCTAATTGAAAAAATGCCCCAATACAGTCATCGTTTACGAGAGCGAAGGAACGAAGCTGCACATACTGGCGCGCCTCACCCACGAGAGAGGGTACTGGCACAAGAGAGGAGGAGAGAGGAGGGGGCGAGAGAGGGGGGGGTGAAAAAATGCCCCAATCCAGTCGCCGTTTACGCACCTAGGGGCCCGCACCTAGGGGCCCACATGAATTTAATTTAAATTGAAGTATATACTTGAGCACTTTATGGGGTATCATGTTCTATGAGCTATTCAGTTATTTAAATGGCCACCAACACATCTTTGTCATTTAAATGGGACCAGCAAGTTTTCCAGATGTCTTTTCAAATCAAATGCGTTAATTTCCCCCACGAGAAGGTCGACCTGCACAGAAGCTCCATATCCCCAATATAAATAAACAACTGCGAAGTAAATGTTACTGCAGTCTAAGTGTGCCGCTCCGTAATTAACCCAGTCTTCATCGGCGGTACCACAAAGCATTCTCAAGTCAATATCACCCGACTTTGGATCATGTGTCAGGTGAGATGGGTTAGCCAAGGACAATGCCTCGGTGGTGTAATTGCACCAGTCCGGTTCATAAAGCCTTGCATTTGGTTGTAATACCATGAAAGTGCCCCTGCCAACTGGTTTTTCATCCGACTGATGTCAGAGTACCAAGGGCTCGTCGAAATGTGGAAACAGGTTTTGTGGAGCGACAAGTCCAGTCGCACATTGTTCCAAGTTTTCTGGCAAGGTCTGTACAATGTGTTTGAAATGCCAAATAAGGGTCTCAATAACAATGAACATAAAAATGTCAAAGGCCAATAAAATCGTATGCCCCAGGAATTTTGGTGGGATGGTGCAATTGATACCATCCAACATGTGAAAGTAATTTCAAGCTAAGAAAAAGGTTGAGTCAAGCAAAATCATTTGAAAACTCATTTTAATGGTCCAGTGTGCAAGAGTTTTTTTATTAGAGTGCAAAAACTTTGACTTGTGCTTCAAAGGTTCTTTCCCTTTAAGTTTAAACAATAAAACTGGGTTACGAACTTCACAAAACAATGGCTTTCCTTGTTTTGATGCATTTTCAAAGTTTGTCAAATTGTGACGTATACTCAAGGGATGTCTGGGTGTGGACCATGTCCTGCAACATACTTCTTCTTCTTCTTCTTTCGGCTGCTCCCGTTCGGGGTCGCCACAGCGGATCATCCATATGATCCGCATAGTGATTTGGCACATGTTTTACACCGGATGCCCTTCCTGACGCACCCCTGGTCGCCTCTTACGACACAGGGATCTGGTACACCTATTTTAACCGGGGTATACACCGGCCCAGTACACTGGTACTCCCTTCGCCGACCTCGGAAGGATGACGGGCTGAGTCAACCCCCTGGTGAATTAATTCAGTGGCCCAACGGGGCTTGAACTCAGGACCTTTTGGATCCCAAGCTGCTGCCCTAACCACTGCGCCAACACCAGGCTTATGTCCTGCAACATACCATCCATACAAAGGGACAAAAAGCATCTTTAATTTTTTTTTTCTTCACAAAACAGTGTTCTTATTCTTCTTTTGTACTGATGGCTTGAATAGCAAAAAAAGTTTCATTGAAGTCAAAATTATTGATCCAATTGATAGCTTCAGGAAATATGTAGTGGAGGATTTTAAGTTTTGCAGGATAGCTTACAGGTGTGCACACTCACATTTGAGTTGTGGAACCTGCTTGCAAATCCCACTCGATGTATAAACTATCATCCTAGTATTTCACACGAAGGGTGATGTATCAATGTACACATGGTCCTTTGGATGGACGTTAAACTGGAGGTCCCACCTGTCAGCACTCGTCGGTGAACGATGAAGATCACACGTTATTTCATGAGGTGGAGGCATGTTATCACCACCCCCTTGAATAAATTGCAAATGCATACCTAAACTGTGGGTAAAATGTGGTCTGGTCTTCTTGGATGGTCCTTGACACCAGGTTACAATGCGTGCTGTCACAGTGTGGTTGTCGTCTGGGAAGCCTCTCGTTGGTCGACGGAGGGGTGGTGGAGTTGGAGAAATTGGAGCGCAGCAGAGCCAAGGCACGCGGCCTGCCGTACCGTGCCTGACTGTGGGTCGCTGGAGAGGGGACGTCGAGGGTCGCCCGAGCGAGTCACCACAAGGGTGAAGGTAACCAGTCCGGCCTCTCGGAGCTTTTGCGGTCTACACAGCTCAGTGATTCATAAAGACCCCAAGCGGTCCAGTCTACCCCCTTGTCTTTGATGGGGTTTTTCCTTTGTTTATTTGCATGAACGTTGTGGCGCTGTGTCTACTAAGGAGTAAAAACTGTTCAGTGATTGTGTAGAACGGTTGTAGTTCTCCTGTCATACATGTTTTGCCTTGTTTAATTGCATACGTGCATGCGTGCATACGTGCTTTATTATAATAAATGTTCTTGTGTGAATGTAAACCTTTTCATTGCGTCCTTTCCCTCCATTGAACTGCCGTATTGCATTCGGAATAATAGTTGGTTTTTTAAATAGCCGATAATGGAATCGGGTCCAACGGGGCCTCGCGATAATACCCCGCTCGGTTATCCCAAAACGAAGCGAGTTGCTTAAGCGGCTCGTTTCAAGCGGGCCCCGTTGAGATACAGCCTCTCGGTAGTCTGCCCGCGCGATTAATTAGGTATATCGACAATTCGGCGATTGACCCTGTAGCACGGGCAGAGTGTTGACTCGGCTGTGGTGTGCTTAAAACATACCCGTAGCGGGATTTCGGCGTTTGATCCGGAAAGCTGCGATAGGATTGTCCATTTGGTGGGCGAGAGCGGCCGCCTTTGGCTAGAAGCGGTCGTCCATCCACAACAATATGTATATATATACATATATATATATACACATACATATTGTGACGTCCACGGGACTTGAACAGTCCCGCTAACGTAGAATGAGCCGAAACGATGTTGGCGGTTTATTTCTATAACCCAAAGATGGCGGTTCTAATCGCTCTACCGCAAACGGGACGAGGAAGGTGGCACGAGTCGCTTTTCACTGAGTTAATGATGTTTATTTCTCTAACCAGAAATAATAAGACTCGGCAAGAGGAAGGATCCGGGGCGATTCGACGGGATGGTGGTGTGGGTTCAGGCGTGGGGAAAACACAAACAATTCCAATGGATATACCAATCTCAAACCCTCTAAGGCACCAGGTACACACACACACACACACACACACACACCGTAGCTGGTCCTGGTGGTCAGTCTGGCCCGTAGTGGTGACGCAACAGTCCCTGGATTGGCGTTGGACGAGTTGGCGTTGCGCTCGTCTGGGCAGGAGACACCGTGGTGCTGTCGACCTCCTGGTGTCCGCCCAAGTCCGCTCACAGCCGCCAGGGAGCCAGTTCTGGCGCCAAGTTGCGAGCAGGAGAGGGAGGCAGGTCCGCCCGCCGTTCGACCCCGTGCTCCGAGCCAGCAGAACCCCAGAGCCAACCAAGGTGAGGCACGAGGCACAGCAAGGCTCCAAGACACGATGAAACCAGGATCGAATCAGCGCAACAACACAGCACGCTCCCAGCACAACAGCCTCCACCAAAACGGTTTTTCTTTACCGATCTTCTTCCTCCCACCTTTTTCCCGAACAGAACCTTTTTATCCTCGAGTCCTCGTCACTTCCAATCGAGCCGTTTTACTGGCCCTCCGCCAATCGTGATCACGGGGCGGAGCCATCCGCAGCACTGTCCTGTGCCGTCACGGCAAGCCTCCAGGGAATACTAAAAGGCGTTTACGCAGACACCCTTACCCTAACCCGTCTCCCTGTCTAATTACGTGACAATTATCATTTCCCCCTTATAGAAATGGACATTTACTAGACAACTTATCACCACTGAATTGCTACTTATTACATCGAGATCCTGGTACAACTCGAACAGCATGGCATACCTAATTAAACATCCTAATTACCCTTTGAATGCATACCCCCCCCCCCTCAAACGTAATAATATATATTTAATGAAGTTGCATGTTATTCACATTTTATGACCAAGTAGACTGCTTTGCTTTTTCCTTGAAATGATAGTTTATGGCAGGGGGTTACCATTCATTCATGTACACGCATCAAGTAATCCACTTGCACATCTGAGAAAAACTTCAATAACCCAGTTCCAGAAAATCCAAGGAAACATGAACCAAAAGCAATAATTGAAAACAAGGAAGTGACGCTCACATACGACCGAATGAACAATGATCCCATAGAGCGTGAACATAGAAAACAAAGCATTACGACCAGATACAGGGAATAAAAAAAAGACAGCATTGCTAATCGAGGTTTCAGTACCCAGTGATTTCAGCCAAAACTAGATCGGCACTCAGTCGAGCGCGTAGCACCGCCACGCTGAACAATTTATGTTTTGTATCCCACTGATAGGCCGGATCTGCATCTGAACCTGAACCAAAATCTAATCAGCTTGTTCTCGTCATCCAAGCAACTCATTCACCATGTTTTGTCCAAATCCGTCCACAACGTTTAGAAATATTTTGCTAAATAGTGGTTTTGGCCCCACCTCTCAATGGTGGAACAATCACTCAAAAATTATTGTATCCGGATCCGATCTCCACCAAAATTGTCACACACCCAACCCCGTCAATCAAGTTTCGATGGAATCCGCCCACAATTTTTTGAGATATATTGTTCGCAGACAGACAGACAAATGAGGGTGAAAACATAACCTACATCCACCTTCGGTGGCAGAGGTAAAAATACAGAAATCAAGCAAATGACCAAATACCAAGACCTCAAGAATGAAGTGAAAAGACCCTGGAAGCTGAAGAATGCCAAAGTTGAACCAACGATAGTTGGAGCTTTGGGAATGATGAAGAAGAACCTCACAGAGATATTAAAAACCATCCCTGGTAATATTATTACAAACAAACTACAGTTGGAGGCTGTCCAGGATCGGTGACGAACATGGTTGTGGTGGTCGTATGGCAGCTTATCTGCCGGGGTAGCTATCATTTCTTGAAGCGCAACTGTGTCGCTGATGCAGTGCCCCTCCACCAGTACACACACTGGAACTGGTGCTCATTTCGCCGACCTTGGAAGGATGACAGGCTGAGTCAACCCACTGGTGTATCAATTCAGCGGCCGACGGGGCTTGAACTCAGGACCCTAGGATCCCAAGCCGCCGCCCGAAATACTGAGCCAATACAAGGCGGTGACGAACATGAAAAGAACCCTTCGAACAAAACTTTAAGAAGAAACTTCACAGGTTGTTCTTTGAAAAATCACACACACGCACACGCACACATATATACACACACACACACACACGCACACGCACACACACATATATACACACACACGCACACGCACACACACATATATATACACACACACGCGCACACGCACACACACATACACGCACACGCGCACGCACACACACACATATATACACACACATATATACACACACACGCGCACACGCACACACACATATATACACACACACGCGCACACACACACATATATACACACACATATATACACACACACGCGCACACGCACACACACATACACGTACACACACATATATACACACACACGCGCACACGCACACACACATACACGCACACGCGCACGCACACACACACATATATACACACATATATATACACACACACGCACGCACACACACACACACACACACACACACGCACACGCACACGCACACGCACACGCACACACACGCACACGCGCACACGCACACACACATACACGCACACGCGCACACACACATATATACACACACACATATATATACACACACACATATATATACACACACACGCGCACACACGCACGCGCACACGCACACGCACACGCACACACGCACGCACGCACGCACACACACACACACACACACACACACGCACACGCACACGCACACGCACACGCACACACACACACCAGCTTGTAAAGAATCTCGATCAGGATCGTATTCCCACTCTCGAGTCCAGTATCGCCATTTCCTATCAATTCCAGGCACACATCCCCCTCCCCAACCCCACCCTCATTCTCATCCTGTTCGTCTCCTCCCCGCATGTGGCTCATCAATGGCCGCGGCCGAGCGCAGAGCATTTGCTCAACGCATTAACCGGTAAGGATCGTGCCGAGTACGCGGACGCCGCGGATTTCCACGAACCGCGGGAATGTCGTGAACAATCCCGAAAGGACCCAACGTGCCTGAACGTGTCTCAATAAGACCGAAACCCCGTCACGTCTCTCTCTCTTCTCTCTCTCTTCTCTCAACCGGCCTTTCATCGCGACGAGTCCTGGAAGCGATGTTCTCGATTCTCCTGAACGATACACACCGAAGGAAATCTAAATGGGGTTTAAATTGATATTTAACATTTCCATTTAATAAGGAAACGCTGCGGAAAGTTACTGTTGAACATACACCGCCCCAAACGATACCTCACCTGATTGTGAGACGTGGAGAGTAAAATCACATTGGAAACGGAAATAAATGAAGCACAAAGACGCTGAAAATACTTTCCTTACTTCAAGTATTCAAAGAAGGCTGAACGTTTATCGCTTTTCTCTTACCTCTCGTTGTTTGTCTTTGTCATTCTATTTTATCGCAAAAAAAACAAACATGAACACACAACGATATCGGACAGAGATCTGTGGAAAAACCTGATCGTTTCTCGGGGTATTCTTTATGATGGCTTCATCCGAGCGAACGCAAAAAGGTTGTGGTAAAATGTTGTGAAAACGTGATTTTGTCGTGTCTTCAAAACACTTCAGTGGTTGTGATGTTCATCTCTGGGGAGCTTGTGGGATGGATGGCGCATCGTCAGTCAGTCGTCAGTCAGTCAGTCAGTCAGTCAGTCATCAGTCAGTCCGTCATCAGTCAGTCAGTCGTCAGTCAGTCAGTCATCAATCAGTCAGTCGTCAGTCATCAGTCAGTCAGTCCGTCTGTCCACAGACACACAATTTCTCAGAAACGACACGTACAATTCCGATCAAACCACCACAACCTTCATCACCCGTGACGTACCAAAGTTTGTTGACGGCATAAAAAAACAAATCCATAGGTATGTACTTTGTTCTCCGTTACATCTTTTGTGGGTCACCCTTGCCTATCAGTGGCTCCCTGGTTATTTTATCTAGCCACCACCAGGTGAGCGCCCTGTGGTATTACCCCTATGTTTATCTCTAATATGTACTTAAGTCGAACACTCACTATCGGACGATGAGGCAGACACTTCTACCTCTTCGTCTCCATAACTCCACCATTCGCCTCTCCACCGATCTTGACTCACTCAAGCTACATCTCCTCCCCCCCCCCCCATGTAAAAAGGGTCTAAGTGGTCTAAAGCTCCAAATGGTCAAGAGTCCAAGCTGTCTAACATGTCTGAAGGGTGGAATCGGCTTAAATGGTGTTGAGGTCCCAGGGATCTTGCGGTCTAAGGCGTATAAAGGACTAAAAGGTGAGGTCATCGAAAATGTCAAAAGGGTTTTAAAGGTAAATAAAAAATGGGTCTCAAGGGGTGTTCAGGGTCTTAAGTAGTCTTAAGGGTTTTCAGGTTTTAAGTGTCTTAGGGGTCTTGGGGTCTTAAATGTCTTTGGTGTCCGAAGGGTCTGAGGGGGTCTTAAGGGTTTTGGGGTTTTTAACGGTCTTAGGGTATGTGGGGGTCTTAATGGTCATGGGGGGGGGTCTTAAGAGTCTACATTCTCTTGGGGATCTTGGAGGTCATTGGGGGGGTCTTAAGGGTGTTTCAGGTTCTTGTTGCTCTTAATGGTCTTAGGGGACTTCAAGAGCCTTCAGATTCTAAATGGTCTTCGGTGTCTATAATGTCTCAAGGGGTCTACAGGAATAGAGGAATAGAGGAGTCAAAGGGTCCAAATGATGTCAAAGTCCAATGGCATCTGAAGAGTCTTAAAGGGTCATCAAATGTCTAAGGGGTCTTAGCAGTCCAAAGGGTCGAAACTCGAAAAGTTTAATAGTTACGTTCCAATAGTACATAATTACTAGACTATGTGTAATTATGTAGAATGTCAGGGTGCAACTGACGTTCAAACAGCATGGAATTAAATGACATCGACCGAGGCTTCACAGGGCTTCATGGACGGACAGACCATCTTTTTCGTTTTTAGGTCATCTCTTCGAGCATGACCTAATAATATTGGTGTCGATGTCCTTCGATCCGTCTGTCCGTCCGTCCGTTCACAATGAAGTTGAAGCGGGAGATCTGGTCATTAGTGATCCTGATAGAGGTCGATGAGACGTACACGATGGTATGACTTTCAAGGTCACCGAAGGTCAAGGTCAAGGTCACGAGGCCTTTGAAGTTGCGAAAATGACGATTTTCAAATTCTATCTCCTCTGCCATTTCTCAAGCGATCTTGAATTTGATTGTAGCATATGAATCTATGGGACAATATCTAAATTTTGTCGGGCCGGATTTTCGATATTCGCTTTCATTTTCGTGTCACGTGACTTCAAAGTTGGCAAAAAATGCGAAAATGACGAATTTTTTTCTCAGAGATGACCGTCACTCCCGCACAGGTGTATTTTATATATAATATGGCCCAGGCAAAAATGCTACAGTTAGAAATATAGTATATGAGAGTTGTATTCTCATATACTACAGTAGTCTGCAGAGAATTACAACAGGAAAGGAATGCTATTTTTGCCTGGGGGTATACAATGTAGATGAGATGCAATGTATTGTTACGGCTGTGGAAATTCGCATTACACCATAAATGGTCCTCAGGTGAGATATATCGGTAAGTTAATGTGTAGTTAGCCCAAACCCGTTGTTTAGAGGGAATATATGTGATCCATTCGGGCTGTGATTCTTCAGTTAGTCGTTTTTCTTTTGCTATTGTTAATTTGGTCCAAGAACAACGAACATCGCCACAACCAACATCTCAACGATCACGCCAATCATTACACGACGCCAACAATCACGCCATTCACTACATGACACCACCTTCCACAACTACGCTACCACCTCTTCGCCACTTGCCATTCAACGAGCACCGTGTGGTCACGATCTCCGCGGGACAGATGGGAGGGGCGGAGTGGCAGCGGCGGCCGGGGTGCGAAGGGGCATCTCCCGCCCGAATCTTTCTTCCCTCGTCGTATGGCGCGGGGGGAAGAAAACCAACAATGCCTGTGGGATTTTCCCTTCTGCTTTTCCTGCGCTTTGGCATGGGGGAGGTGCGATTTGGGCCAGAGGTCAAAGGTGAAAAAAGGTGGGGGCCTGATTTTGGGGGAATAATTCCCTGGCCCCAAGCCAAGACTGACTTTCCTCGCCCCCCGCACGGCGCGGGGAGGGGGGGGACGAGAGGGCACACCCCTTTTTGGGAAGCTTCCAGAAGGGTGGTGGAGTCAGAAACGGGTTGGGGCGAAGGGCGGAGCCCTGCGCTACAAAAGGGGCGGAACGAAAACGCGAGAGAGAGAGAGAGAGAGAGAGAGAGAGAGAGAGAGAGAGAGAGAGAGAGAGAGAGAGAGAGAGAGAGAGAGAGAGAGAGAGAGAGAGAGAGAGAGAGAGAGAGAGAGAGAGAGAGAGAGAGAGAGAGAGAGAGAGAGAGAGAGAGAGAGAGAGAGAGAGAGAGAGAGAGAGAGAGAGAGAGAGAGAGAGAGAGAGAGAGAGAGAGAGAGAGAGAGAGAGAGAGAGAGAGAGAGAGAGAGAGAGAGAGAGAGAGAGAGAGAGAGAGAGAGAGAGAGAGAGAGAGAGAGAGAGAGAGAGAGAGAGAGAGAGAGAGAGAGAGAGAGAGAGAGAGAGAGAGAGAGAGAGAGAGAGAGAGAGAGAGAGAGAGAGAGAGAGAGAGAGAGAGAGAGAGAGAGAGAGAGAGAGAGAGAGAGAGAGAGAGAGAGAGAGAGAGAGAGAGAGAGAGAGAGAGAGAGAGAGAGAGAGAGAGAGAGAGAGAGAGAGAGAGAGAGAGAGAGAGAGAGAGAGAGAGAGAGAGAGAGAGAGAGAGAGAGAGAGAGAGAGAGAGAGAGAGAGAGAGAGAGAGAGAGAGAGAGAGAGAGAGAGAGAGAGAGAGAGAACGAACACAAAAAAAAAAAAAAAAAAACACGTTTAAACATGTTCTACAACTAATGTTATTGAATAACATTTTATTTATGTATTTAAGATGTTTTATCATGAAATGATAATTGTGAAAAGCAACAACAGAAGACTTTATTTAGTGTAGACATGAACAACATGACCACAGTACTCGACGTGGGATTTGAACCTGATGTTGCACAGATGGAAGCACTAAACATGCCTTAGTTCCTTTTGTTTTCCCATTTTTTTCACCAAAACTTATTTCTTGGCTTCAATTAATTCTTTGTCCTATTTTTACCCATTGTCTTTCAGCCCTTACGATGATTTTCAATTCCTTTTTCTATTGCCCATTCCACATCCTCCAGCCCCTCTCTATGCTCCCTCACCTCCTCCCATCTTTTACAATCTGCCTAAAACGCCTCCGCCCCCATCCCCAATTATATAGACCTTCAACATCTGGAATCTTCACTCCAATTTGACAGATCTCTCAATCCAAGCTACCACTGGTAAACCTGATATTCTCTGATGAATAGAATCCTTCCTCCCACAGGATGTCCCTGGTTCCTCTAATATCTCTCCCTGAGTATTGTCTTTTCTGGTTCAACAGGCCTGAACCCCGTTCCATTGGGGACGTTGTAGTTTATATCAAGAACTCCATTTCCCACTGTTTGTGTCCTACCCTCACCCTTCCTCACCACCAGGAGGACCTTTGGTTGGCCCTTCCCCTCTACAACCACCTCTTGTTTGTCCATGTGCTGTACCGTCCTCCAAACAGGGATGACTCCATTTATATCTGCCAACATGGACCATCTTATAACCACTCATCCCACTTTTCTCTTCCTCACATGCAGTGATTTGAACTGTCATGATGCCAATTAGCTTGGTGTTGGTACCTCTTCAACCAGCCATGGCACTTCAGTAAAGAGCTTTACTGTGACTCCATGAGCCTAACCCAATCAATTTTCTTTCTGACCCTGATTTCTCCCAGTGGCACGTCCTCCCTTCTGGACTAGTTAATGACTAATTTTTCTGCAAATGACTCCTGTTCCTCTTTGCTCCAATAGGTTCATCTGATCATCTGCTTGTGAGAGTTAACATTTCTCTGGCTATTATCAGTGAGTTTCCGCAGTGTTGCAGCTGGCAGTTCACACAAGCCGGCTGGCAGGGACTGCAAGCTGTCCTCTCATGTCAAGACTTGTCCTTCATTTCCTCCTCTACTGATATTAATAACGTCTGGGAATCCTTCCACACAAGCTTGCTTTCCATTATGAACAGATTTATACCATCTTTTCTGCAGTTATCATACCCATCCTCTCACCCGTGGTACAAGGAATCCTGTTGTGAGACTTTTACCTAAAAACAACTTGCCTTCTCTTCCTGGAAGGCAAATCCGACTGAAGGCATCCTCAGATCATTCCACAAAGCCCAGAACAAGTGAGTGTCCATTCTCAGGGAAGCCAGGAAAAACACATCTCACCAACTTAATGACTGAACTTTCAAATGTGTCATCTTCTTCAAAGAGCTGATAGCACTTTGTTAAGTCTTTCTCTGGAGTACGCTCCCTCTCCATCCCTTCCCTCACTTTAAATGGCACCACAGCTGACTCTGCTTGTGAGAAGGCCAAACCCTTCAATTCTGTGTTTGCTTCTGAATCTTGGTTATACAACCCCTTCACTCCATATACATACCCGACCTTCTCATATCCAACAGCTCCTGGATACTGAGTCTTTCTCATCTCAGAAGGTGGAGAGGTTTCTGGAAAACCTTGACCTGACCCGTTTCTGTTACAGGCCCAGCTGGCATCAGTGCATGTGTCCTAAAAACCTGCTCTGCTGGTCTTCCTTATCCTCTTGCTATGTTCATCCTATAATGCTCTCTCTCTCGGTCAGTTTCAATCTGCCTGTGAGATAGCCAACATTGCTGCAATATACAAACATGGTGTATATAAAAACGGGCCTAGTTAGCTTGCTTCCAATTTTAAGAAAGGTCATGAAATGTATCATTGCAGTTTACATCATACCCTTCCTTTTCTCCAACAGCCTGATCTCAGATCATCAGTTCTGTTTCAGTCATTCCACCCTCGACATATTGCTTCGATTCTCCCAACAATGGATGGAAGCCCTTAATATCAGACATGACATCTGGGCCATCTCTCTGGACATATCTCGAGTATTTGATACAGTCTGGCACCCACTTTGATCTCCACATTATATGTTGATGGCATCCAAGGCCACTTCCTCTCATGGCTAGCTGACTCCCTCCACTCCCATAATCAGCATGTAGCTCTTCATGGGATGCTCTCATCTCTTCTCTCCCTGTCTAGGCTGAAGTGTCCTCAAGGCACTGTCTTTGAATCAGACAGTGAATCAGGAGCTGGTCCAGCACTTAAAATATGTTTTTCAACCCCGAGAAATCCCAAGCCTGTCTCTGCGAAAGGACTGTCTGGCAAATCCTCCCATCTGCATCTTTAACAAATCTTTTGAAGAGGTAAAGTCACCAAACTTGTTGGCCTCATCATCAGCCATGATCTTTCTTGGACAGACCCTATTTTCAAATGGCCTCTAAAGCCTGCCACCGACTGGGAATTCTTCATCTACCAAGGTCTTTCCTTGGCCAATCTGAACTTTTGACAACCTACAAGGCCTGCATTTCACAGCTTGATGGAGTACTGCTCCTCCGTTTGGGCTGTTGTCCCCACCTCACATCTTGCCCTTCTTGGTAAGCCATGGAAAAACAAGGCCATCAAAATCATTGGGATCTTCCGTGTCGAACCTGAGTGTCTAGGCCTGTTTCTTTCGCATCGCAGACAGGTTGGTGGCCTCTCTATAATCTACCACCTCCTTTTTCTTGCACCCACTGCCCTCTTTGGCTTTATCCCTCCCAAGTTTGTGCAGGGCACACAAGGTCTACCATTAACCCTCTTCTTGTTAAACTCAAAAAATCAAAGCTCACTGCTCACCTCCACTCATTTGTTCCTCTTTTCTCTCACCTGTGGAACCAACTTCCCCAGTCTGTTCAGTCCCTTTCCTCCCTCCAGGGTTTCAACACAGCTGTTCATTGCTACATCAGGTCACCCCAACTCCTTATCTCCTCTACCCCAACTGACCCCATTCACAAGAACTCCCCCTTTTCCAGGTTATAGTGATTTTTTCCCCCTTTCTCTTTTTGTTTTTTAGTTTGTTGGTTCATTTGCTCCTTTTCTGTTTCATCCTCACTTTCCCCTTCCTCTTCTTGCTGTGTTTCAGCGTATGTGTAGCCTATTCACCTCATGTATTCCCCTCTCCTCCCTTGATCCCACTCTCACGTCCACTCTGTTGTTGGTGTTTCCCCATCTTGTTCCATTCCATTCTACTCTAACTCTTTCATGAGCCTCGACCATGTATATAAAACCAAACAAACTTTGCTTAGTGTTTAACAGGCAGTGTGCTGTATCACAAATTGCACCGTCCCTCGCATGGCCATTAAGCCAGGTGCCATTGTCTGCTGGCATTAGTTGGTGGACTTTAAAAATCCCACGGTGTCCTTCGCAAAGTCTAACCAAGTAACCGAGAGCATTCTTCTTCTTTCACATGCAGCACATGGCTAGAGATAGGTGGGCTATGACATCATTTATTTTGGGTGGGCTGTGACGCTGATGCAGTGCCCCCTGTAGGTTAGAGCAGAAATTTGGAATTTGTTTTGAAGTGCCAGCGATAACTCACACACACTATATATAGTACTGTCGGGACCCTCTATTTGCTGATGATATGTTCCTGGAAAATGCCACACATGTCAAATCCACGAATGTCAGGGCATTGTTTCAATGCGAAAAAGGGGGATAGGTTCCCGGTGATTTGTGATTCATCAGGGGAAATAAAAAATCCCATGAAAAACTGTGAAAAACCGCGAATATGCCTGCAAAAAACCCCACAAATACGCAAATACAATGCGAAAAACCACGAATACATTCGCAAATAACCGCAAAAAACACAAATACAACGCGAATACGTGAAGCACAGGGACGCGAATGTAGAAGCAGGTCACATTTTATCAACCGCGAATACGTGATGTCTGCGAATTGCGAATCCGCGAATCGTGGGGTTCTTACAATATACATATGTTGGTCCCAACCTATCCCCATGATCATTATCGTCGTGGTCGTGGTCGTCGTCGTCGTCGTCGACGTCGTCGTCGTCGTCGACGTCGTCGTCATGTACCAAGCCCTGTGCAGAGCACTGGTGCTGCCGAAGCAGTTACAAGGCTACAATCCTGGCCGTGTTGCTACTTCGGCTCAGTAGTTAGGGCAGGAATTTGTTAATTTGTTGAGGGTGCCGATTATAGCTCGCCTACCCTTTGCGAAGGACACCGTGGGATCTTTAACATTCACCAACTAATGCCGACAGACGGGTCGCCCAGTTCAATGTCCATCCAAGGGTTGGCATACACATTGATGAATCACTGTGCCTGTGAAACACCAAACACTGGGATGACAGTTTATAGCTTGTCCCAGATTCGAACCCAGGCGAGACAACTTAGAGATTTATGTACGTACCTGTTGGCCACCTATTCTCATGTGTATGTAATTCCTGGAGGTGGAAACATTAGGCAAAAAAGGATTCCACCGGTCAAGTTTATCTGACAATAGATAATGTTCTTCCCTTCTAAATAATATTTTGCCAAACACCGATGGATATTATGATGAAATGATGACATCACACCTTGCTTTGCTTGATTACATCCCTTTGGTGTGTTGTGTGGTTGAATATTGTTGAAGTAAGAAATACCACAAAAATAATTCAGCTTGATGCAAAAAAAAATTCTTGAAGAATGGAAGCTGAAAACCTTGCAGCCAAATGCACCAGCTATCCTGTGCAGCCTGTGGCTGCTGGTTGCATCATATCCTGGCGGTGCGGCTATGCCGCCGATGCAGTGCCCTCTATTACCAGTACACTGGTGCTCATTTCACCGACCTCGGAAGGATGACAGGCTGAGTCAACCCCACCTGGTGTTAATTCAATGGAAGATAGGGGCTCAAACTCAAGACCCTAAGATCTTTAGCCAGCCAACCGTAAAGCCAACACCAGGTTTGCCAAATGTACTGAATAAATGAAGTTGTTCATATTTGTTGGGCCGATGTTTTCTTCACGTTCATGTAAATAATCCTCAAAATTCTGCATTGCAAGTGACAGGGATGTTTGTTCTTCATGGATGAAACCCTCATACTATTTAAGTAACAAAGAATACTGGTTGAAAATCCACTTCGAGTAATTTTGTCTGAATTGTTTTCCAGTAATCAAAGGATTGTGGGTTACGTTTGGTTCCGTGACTTATGATTTACAGGACGGTGGCAGCAGAAGTGAGAAAGCAGTTGTTCCTACACTATAGTGGTGGAAGCCATGTCTCCAGACCCTTATCCGCTGGTGCAGCACATCAGGCAGTGAGTTTCCTTGTTTGTTTAATTGTTACCTTTTTATTCTCAAGTTAAAATGTTTTATAATCCTGATGTTTTGATAAACAGTCGATGTTGCTGTCAATGTTTTGAATGAACCATCTCAGAATATTTCATGAATTCATTTCAGCACATGTAATGTTCTTTTCACTTGGCAACTTTAAAATGCATAATCTGGCCACACTGTATTAACAAAGTTTGGAAACAATAGTAAAGTTGAAGGGCACTCAGTACAATGCATACCTCCGCCAGACGGAGGCTGAACAGTTAACGTGTTGTATCCCACCAGTTGGGAGATTTCACTGCATCGACTGGAACTGATAGGGATGGTTATGAGACATGTGTTGGTCCCCATGGGTCTGAAACTGTGAACCCGAATAGCACTAAGTCCCTTTACTTTGCAAGAAGTCGTGAACTTAGGGTGGCCGGTTCATGGTTTCAGCACCCACAGGCTCATCGCTGGACTTGGTATTCCAACGCTTGTGATGTGGCAAAGGAGATTGCCAATGTCCTCGTTGATGGTCACTGGAGGATGATCCATAACTGCAGGGTCTGCCGGAGTGCTCAGTTCCTCAATACTGACCACCGGCTTGTTGTAGCAACTCTGAAGTTTCAGCTTAAATCTGGGAGAAAGGTACCATCCCAGCCTTGGCTGGACGTTGGCAAGCTCAAAGATGAGAGGGTAGCTGAGGAGTTTGTGAACAGGCTGAGTGGGGATTTCGGGGGCCTGTGTGTTTTGGGGAATCCTGAAGAGTTGTGGAGTGCCATCAAGATCACCATCCTTGATGTTGCCAGTAGATTTCTTCAAACGCAACGTATCGTAAAGAATAATTTTGTCTCTCAAGGGACACTAGATACCATTGACCAGAGTCACCTGGCCAGGCTTAATGGCAGAGCTGATCTGTTCAGGGGGTTGAGGCACAATTCACCTTTGCTCCAAG
Organism: Eptatretus burgeri; assembly: GCF_056783735.1. Taxonomy (NCBI): domain Eukaryota; kingdom Metazoa; phylum Chordata; class Myxini; order Myxiniformes; family Myxinidae; genus Eptatretus; species Eptatretus burgeri. Next base: position 58,662,386 of record NC_140966.1, read on the forward strand.
GGCCTGTTCAGGGAGATGAGTGTATGTGCATTGAGGATGGACAAGGAGGCCGATGTGCGAGGAATCTGTGGGGGGGGGGGGGGGTGGGGGGGGAGAGCATCACCTGTGGTCAAGTGATTCTCATCTCGCTTACAGGGGGATTCGCGCATTACGTTCCTCCAAGCCCATCTCTCAGTGTACTGCAGTTAGAGCCCAGGGTGGAGGGCTCTTGACAAAGAAGTCTGAAATGAAGGGCCGCTGGGCCGGTTACTTTGAGCGGCTGCCCCAGACTGACAATCCAGCTGTTGAGTTGGATGTCAGGGGTGTTACTATTTCAATTGCTGACCCTCCAATCAACTGTGATCCACCTTCGTTTGTGGAAACACAGGCTGCGATGAACCGGTTGAAATGGGGGTAAAGCTCCTGGGATCTGTGACATCCATGTTGAACTTCACAAGGAGGTGGAAATGTTGTACTCACATCATTGTATGCACTTCTGTGCTCTTCCTGGAACACAGGCATCATACCAGCTGGCTGGAAGAGGGGCCTTGTTGTCCCTCCCTGGAAAGGGAAGGGTGATTGCCAGGACTGCAACAACTACCGAGGGGTGATGCTGCTCTCAGTGCTGGGCAAGGTCTTTGCTCGGATAATTCTCAAAAGGGTTTGCCACCATCTGCTTGAGCACCAGCATCCAGAGTAGTCAGGCTTCATACCAAAGAGGTCAACAATTGACCATATCCTTGCTCTTGGAGTCCTCACCGAAGACAGACGAGAGTTTTCGGCAGGGGCTGCTTGAGCCTATGTTGATCTCTGCAAAGCATTTGATTCAGTGAATCGGGATGCCCCATTGAGAATTCTCGGTCTTCGTGGTGTGCCACTAAAACTGATCAGTCTGATATCTGAGCTCTACTCTGACTTATTGTGGTGGTACCATCTCTGACTTATTTCCAGTTGTTACTGGAGTTCGTCAGGGATGTGTATTGGCCCCCACACTTCAGCACTTGGATGGACTGGATACTGGGGAGGATGTCGGAGAGATCAAGCTGCAATGCATCGTTTGCGAATGTCAAGATCACTGACTTTGATGTCGCAGATGATGCAGTCATCTTTGCGGAGACTCTGGATATCCTTTTGGGGGCCCTGGAGGTGCTGAATGAGGAGACGTAGCTGCTGGGATTACTGGTTTCTTTGGTTAAAACGAAGATTCAGGCTTTCAATGACATCTTGGATGCTGCTGTCTTGTCTGTTCCTGTTTGTGGTGAGGATCTTGAGGTCCTGGAGAGATTACTTACCTCGGCAGTGATATTCATGTCTTTGCATGTTGTGAGCCAGAGCTCAATTGACGTCTGGGTTGGGCCTGGGGAGTCATGGATTCACTGGATCATTGTGTGTAGTGCTGTCGGTACCTGTGCAGAAGAACAATAGTCCAAGTCTTCAGGTCCTTGGTGTTTCCAGTCTTGCTCTATGGATGTGAGACTTGGACTCTGAACAGGGTTCTGAGATGGAGACTTAACCCCTTCGGTACCAGGTCTCTTCGGAGAATCCTTGGCGATCACTGGTCAGACAAGTTGTGTCCAATGAGTGGCTGCTGAGAGAGACTCAGATGAGATTTGTTACCTGTGTAGTCCGTGAGCGTCAGCTTCGGCTGTATTGACATGTGGCTCGTTTTCCAGACACTGATCCTGCTCACGAGATTCTCTCAGTGAGGGAGCCTCGTGAGTGGACGATGCCAATGGGTCATAGCATAGCAAGTTTCATGGTCATAGCAAGTTGTGTCCAATGAGTGGCTTCACTTCAGCGGTCCCCCTGCGGTCACCTTGCGGGCACCTTGCGTCTGCCTTGAAAATTCTATGGCCGCCGCAGGAACGCCCTAAGGTCACCGTGCGACATCAAATCAAAGACCGTACGGCACCCCCACGTTTTCGGTCTCCACAATTTATAAATACCCCGTGCATCTACTTGAAAAATAAAAACATATGTGACTGCTACATTGTGTGACCGTGGAAATACTGCGGCCGCTTTATAATTGCTAGTGCCTGTACATTTTGTCGACCCTCTGGTCGCCGAGTCAAATGTGACTTAGGCCTTACCTCGTGTTTTCACCTTCATTTGTGATGTTTGTTTTTTTTAATCATCTTGTGTTTTAATTAATAACAAAAAGCAATCCGATCACGTGGTGTGACGGACTGTCGGGCAAGGATTGAATTTCACAGCAAAACCAGTTGTAATTTGGAATATCCATGATTACATCAGCCCAATGCGTTTGATAAAAGTGATTGTGGTTCTGTGGGCATCATGTTTGATGAGCTGCCCTGGGGTAGCGCTCTCGCAGAGTGCACGAGCGATCGGAACCCAGGCCGGAGCTCGAGCCTGTGTGGACCATTTGGATGTGGTGATTGTACACCAGTTTACATACAATACACCGCCACCGAAGGTCATTTACTCATCTTATTTTACCTTAAACATCGGGAATTTCAGTTTAAAGTGTCTTGAAAGTGGGTTTTCTTTGGGTCCACAAACGGATTAATTCACTCCATTATTTCTTATTGGGAAAATATTTTTTGAATCCGAACTTTTTGCAATCCGAACAGCCTCCTGGAATGAATTAAATTCGGATTCTGGGGGCACCACTGTATAGGCAAACACCTATACTCCGATCTATAGCGGTAGCGCACGGTGGACGCACGGTCGACACAGACTGCCACGGAGGCCGTACGTAGGTGCACGGCGGGCGTAGGGGAACCGTGTGTCGACCCTGCGTTGCCCGCAGGTAGTCACACGGACCGCAAGGCCACCGTACGGCGACCGTGGAAATAGTGCGGCTGCCGTAATTTTTTGGGAGCTGGGAAAATTCATTTTTCATTGAGAAGAGATTACAGCAGATGCAAGAATAACGCAAGCCCACCGTACACCCTGCGTACGGTCGACGTGGAAGACATCTACGTCATAGCTTGGCTTGTCGAATTGCTACGGCAAACGTAGAAATGAAAAAAAGTTATAACACCGCGCTATAATTCCACGGTGCCCCTACGGCCTGTAAAATATAGCGAAACGGCGTAGGGCTTCCCTGAGGCCACCTCAGTTTCTCTGCGGCCGCCGCACGTTTCTGTCAATTCAGACAGCGTACGGCCGCCGTATCCTCGCTGTAGAGCAAATGTGACTTAGGGCTTAGGCCATAGGCTCCCAGTATCCATTCTGATTCACCTTTGCTCCAAGGGCCTTTTGTTTTGGGACATTGCTGCTTGATGTCCTCCTGCTGTTTTCAATTTTAATTTAAAAAATTTGTTCAAAAGGGAAGAAGCATTGATTGAAATTTCATTCATTGATGGAGTATGCTGCCATGGATTATGTGAAAGTCGGCAAATCTAATGAGTGTGTGGCTCATGATATTGGTGCCGGCTCCGCTTATGTCTGTGGACGGAAGTATGAATATCAACTTTAAGAAGTTTTTGTGACGAAGAAGGGGCAGTGGAAATATGTTTGGCATGGCAGATATGAGCAGATAGAAGAAACTATACGGTACGACGATGGGTTCCTACAATTGAGAAGAAGGAAAGACATTTTTTTCAGGTGTTGGGATGTTCAGATGAACAACTTTCAATAATGTGTTCATAACTCTGTGAAGACCCTCACCAATCCTGGCCAAGAATCGAGGAGAGTCAACAGAAGATTCTCGAATATACGGTTTATTGAAGTTGCACAGCACTTGCAAGCGAAGGTGGCACAGGGACCAACCACAGCAGTCAGACCCTGTACCACACTAAAGGTTACACTCCAAAAGTTTCATATATAAAACCTATTCCTTGGCAGAGAAAAGCAAGCAAAGAAAGAAACAACTGGCAAGTGGGTTTTCTCCCACCTCCCTGCGGCCCTCGGGGAGAATTAGCAGTAAACAGCTTCTTTATCACGCTTCAAACAGCGAGAGAGTGCTGGCACATATTCATAAACAGGAGCAAATCCTTTGTAGTTCTCTAAGATTGTTGACACTCCACACTGGAATTCATAACACCCGCAGAAGCAGGACTCTGACAAGGACATCAGCTGGCTTGTTGGTAATACATTTTAACACATCATAAAGCAAACTGTAAAACGAAGGCAAAAGCTTGGAAACACAATGTGAAGCAGCCAGGAAAATGGTTTGAATCCAGACACCTGATTAATGCTATTGATGAATGTTTAAATAGGCCAAATGTATAAATATGGACCAATGTGGCCATCACCCAATATCCATCCATAACAGTGTCATTACAGTTTTTCCCTCCTTGGCCACATTTGGCCATCAAACGACATAATTTAAAGATTCTTGAGCAAAGGAAAAATATCTCTGACAACCAATTCGATTTTACAGCCAACAATTAAATTTATAAAACCCCAAATGATATCATCCATGATCACCATACCCTGTTCCTTGAGGAGAAAGATATGCATTACACCAGTCCAATTAACAATGGCAGTCAATGCACAGAAAATACAGTCGAGGCACACCCGTTGACCTGAGGGGAAGGTAGATTGTGGCAGGCAAGAACTTGGGCTCGTTGCTGGGTTGAAGGTGATGAAAAGGATCAGAGAGGTGACCCAGAGTCCCAGCCGAGTTCGGCCCCTTGTAGCAGCAGTTTGGGCAATCAGGTTTAATTCATCAAAAGAGCTGCGCATGTTGGATGCAGTCACGGTGGCTGCACAAGCCCCCCCCAGCCGCATCGCTGAACACATGTTGCAGGGGACTCGCCGAGTGGCCATCAGGGTCTTCGTTGTGCATTGAGGCAGCCACAGCAAGTGCACGATGTATTTGCGGAGCAGCAATCCACGGTTCCACGCTTGCCTGGCCGGCCTGGCATCACAAAACGGTGACGCTAGGTCTTGCCCAACCTTCTCCTCAGTGGGTTTTTCCTTCTCACATCGTTTATCTTATCTCCTCAGTAAGGGGGTAGTTTCATGATCACGTGTTGAATGCCCAATCACCCAAATCTGGGTTCTCTCCATCGTCCAATCTTTCGGTTGAAGTTCTCTCAAAGCTCCACTAGACGAAATCGTACAGTGCATCAAAGACTGCTTTCAACACTCCGAAACAAACAAAGCATCAATTAAACACCAATCAATAAACTTCATGGATTCATGTATTTCCACAAGACTGACAAAGGTTCTTATAAAATGCATTCAACTTGCATTATATGTCATATCAATATTTTATCCCTTTCCTTGTTATTTTTTTCTTCCAAAACAACATGCTAAAATATACAGAAATCTCATTTGTATGTATACTCAAAGCATTCATCTCATTTGTTATTTCCATGTAAAAGCAAACAGTCTTTATCAGGGTTTCAATTTGCAATCAATAATTCTTTTCATAAAAATATTCCATCATCTATACAAAAATATGAAAGTTAGCTACTTCTTTCAAGTACTGAATCCAACGCGATTCGATTTTTCACAGTTACCATTTTAACATTTGCAATCATTATCTGCTAAACAATCCACAGTTTCATTCACAAGCAGTTCCAGAGCAACTGCCATTATTTATTTATTTTCCCAGCTAACTTGGCACTTCTGTGCTAATGAAAGATGGTCAAGTCAGTGTTAGAAATACCTCAACTTACTTATGTAAACGTACAAGAAGTACAACTTAATAAAAATCATGCACTTGTCTAATTAATCAGAAGACAGATAACACAGGTAATATTTAAATTGGCTTGAAGCATCATTGCACTCTTTTAAATAATTTTCTTTTAATTATTTTGACCGATTTAACATTTATTTCATCGTTATGTTTTCTGTACTCCGCATAATTCTCGTTTATTCTTTTGTTTGTCTTTCCACAAATTGTAGTCATTTTATTTAAATTATAGTCAGGTCAGTAGCAGCTCCTAATCAGTGAGAGAAATACAGTTACAATACATGGTACAATTCCTAATTCCATTTAATTGATTTCATGATTGCTGTTGGTCTCGCCATTCTGCATTATGGTTATGTAAATACCATTCTGTTTTCCCTCATAACTTGATTTCTAATATGTAGTGTTGACCAATCTGTCGATCAATTTAGTAACAGAGACCCTTTTTCAATATTATGTAAGTATTATGTAATATTATGTAACCTTAACTGAAGATATTATTCTCTTGATTCAATTCTCAGTAACTTTTTCCTATCCTCAATTAACAGATTATCAAAAACCTTCGGTAAAGGATTCTCAATTTGAAATCTCAAACAAAAGTTTATATCAATTATGACCAAAAGAAACATCATGGTTCCTTCCCAATGAGTTCTTTTCCCCAAATTTTTTCTATTTTTATGAGCTTAGTCTGAAAGTAACTAACACGGTTGCCATACACTATCTCCCAATTTTTTCTGTATTTGACAACCAATCCGGTAAAAGTTGTGTGAAAATCACTTTTCTGATTAATATCACATACAAACATTATCATGAGTATCACTTGTTGGTCCCATTGACCCTAAGATTATCCCAATCATCACCATTACAGGTCAAAACACACTGGTATACCGTGTCTAGGTGTTCGCAAAACATTGTGCAGATCACACCTGTGTGCTTGGTTATCATAATTCACAAAATAGATTCCCAAATAATTCAAAGATAAGTTATTCACAGGAGTAATTAAACATGAGTAATTCACAAGTTCACATTAATTCAAATTTTACATTAATTCACAGGAGTAATTAAACATGAGTAGCATGGCTATCATTGTTGTCACTGAGTGATTCTTTTGGATGTCTTTCACGGACTTTCAGCTGTGCAAACCCCCTATGATGAGAGTTCCACTCCGTTGTTGTCGGCATGGCGTCGAGTTGCCGAGCTGCAGATCACACTTTGGCTGCAGAGCGTCCATTTTGAAAACAAGAACTTTGACCACATTGTCACAAAATTCTCCAAACAGTTTAAACAATACCAAAATGCTAACATTGTTTCATTAACTTGATGAGCCTCCATGTCTTTCATGGTAAATAGAAGTGAAATATCTCAGAAAAAAATAATGCTTAACCAATATCTAGAATCACTCCAGAACTCAATCAACATTTAAATCTCTGACTTTTTAAATACAAGTCCATTTTTCTTTTCAAATTAAAATAAATGATTCATGAATGAATCTGACAAATCAGATATCACAGCGGTGCCTCCAGAAGCACATATATATTATGTATGCAATTTGTATTTTATACCTCATTTGTTTACACATGATAACTGCTACTAGCATTTAGAAAGTGAATACCCTAAACAAATCAATCCATCCATCAAACCCTCTCTGCTATCCATCTTTTAAAGAAAAACCAACTTTCCTTGCACTTACCACAGCAAAACACTGCACATTCCATCCAATTTACTCTGACCATCTCGGCATTTGCTTAAATCCACTTTAAATACAAATAAATTCCTTGCTCAAAACAAACAAAGCATTTAAATCCCCCTGACCATCCATCCTGAGTCCCTCGATCCTTCACGCCTTGGTCCTGCGTCTCTCCCCATCCAAAACTGTGTACAAATCCATCCCCCATCTCATCCCCGAGCTAAACCAAGACCCAAACACACTCAGTGGAGTTCACCTTTATGTCCTAGAGCTCCAGCTGGTCCAACAGGATCAGGTGCTCCAGCGTGTAATCCTTCACCTCCACGCTCGGAATGTATTAACATGACCACAAAACCTCCCAACAGCAACCAACACCAGGAGCTCCACAATCAATACCCCTCCAGTTCGCCAACCAGCATGGCGACCGAAGCAAAACCACTCCACATTCAATCGTGTGATTTTAGAACACCTTCCATAAAAACTCTCCCTACTGTGCATCCCTCCTTCAGTCAGGTATGCAAATCCACTGGGGGCAAGAACGAACAACCCCACAAATTACATGGTTCTCTTGGCACAAACCACCAAGAAAGGCAAGAATCACAGGCCTGCCCCACACCATGGCCCTCACAGACCGCATGAAACATTTTCCTAACACTTATCATCAACAATAGATCTTTCGACTCTGGTGCCAATCAGCACACGAAGCGCCCACCAAACACAGGGCTGCAAGTCATCGCCGGCATGCCATTCACCTCGCATCAATATAAGAATAGCCTTTGTATAGATCCCAAGAAGCTCGATGTTAGGCCAGGCCGGAAGTGACGTTTTTGTTTTCCCCGGTACCAACCAACAACAACAACCGGACATAACATTTATTACCGCCTTATGTTAAAGGATTGTCGTTCTCTATGTCCGAGAACGCGTGCACTCGCTCTCAAACGATAAAAATCGAGCAATCATTTGGCTTATTCCATGACCACAAAAGTTAATTTCTTTATTGATCAATTTTACAACAAAAGCTATGTCTCTCCCAAATCTAGTTTGTCCACTATTTCCAAGATCAGCCGCCTCGAGAAATTCTCGTACATCGCTCGACAAGCAGGCACTTCAAAGCAGGATGTTAATTGTGCTTTCAAGCTTGACAAAGCGCGCTGGGCCGATGCGTGATTACGTCATCGCGCATACGTACGAGCATTATGCATCTCAATACACATACAAACATTTTACATGTTAAAACGTTCGTTTTTAATCGGAATTTTTACACAACCCTATAAAGGGCATCCCCAAACCTTGTAAAATGTGCTAATTCATCTCGTAAACCCTCACGATAAGCTGTCCTTCGACGGGACAATTCCGTGCTTTCGTCGCATTTGTTAAATCCCACGGCGCGTCACGTGACTCGCAAAAACCCCATAAATCTCAGTTTTTTCCTCCAGATTTTCGACAATCAATTATTGAACATGCTTAATGACCACCAAAAATGAAAACACAATTGAAACTGACTTTAAAACGAACCCGTAACGTCGATCAGCCTTATGAAGCATGCAAAGTGAAAACAGAAATGAATTTGAATTTAAAAATCAAAATGATGCTCCGAGGAGACCATCCATTTATCACGTATGCAACGTACAGTGTTCAAAGCCAAAACAGCATACAAAGTTTATCAAACAATGAGAAAATCCGAGCCTTGGTCCATTTGACTACCACAGCTTAACCACAGCATGAGTACTCTCGGGAATTGTCACGCATAATATCCAAACTGTCTGCTGAAGTGGTTTTAATTATTTAATTCCCTATCGAGTTCACACAGACACAGACACAGACACAGACACAGACACAGACACAGACACAGACACAGACACAGACACAGACACAAACACCTCGGTAAAAACACTCTCAATGACATTCACCCATCACTATGAATTAGCAGCACGTGCAGAATCGGTCATCATCGTCCTTCCTCCGGATTTGGAGTGCGCAATTCACCTCCTCCAAAGTCTTCACGTTTACGATGACGACCAATCATTATCTCTATACAAACATACAAGTTCCAGGTTGGAACACTCAACTTGCGTGTAACACAAACTCAACCTTCCCACTCACATTGTATTCGCCTCCTAGCTCGGTTACCTTGTGTACGTCCTGTCTCAGCTTGTGACCCCGTTAGCCAAGCTGCGAACGCTCTCCAGTGTGTTTCATTCTGTCTCGAGCATCCTACTTTGCCCTCCGTCAACACTATGCTGACGGTGTGTAATATCTTTGGATCTAAGGACCCGGTCAGCGAAAAGGGATCCTGTCTTCCCGCTGTCCATGTTATCCAGTCCTGTACTCCCTTTATCTTTGTTCCTTTGGGTAACTCTATGTTCCTTTGGAGAGTTATTCCCCATTGTATGTTCTTAACTTGTCACTCGCCTAAAGCTTTAGTCTTTTCTCCTTTTATCGTGCAGGATCAAAGTCCCTCTCTTCTCAATTGCCTTAAAGCTTTTCTTTCCTCTGAGGGACACTGGACCCTCCCAACTATTACCCCAGGACTCTAACCTGCGATCACAGGACTCTAACCTGCACCCCTTACTTCACTCGGACGTACCTTGTCCTCTGACCCAAACCATTCACCTGAATCCGGCCTAATAGCCCCTATGCTCCTCCAACAAACCGCATTTGACTTTCCTCGTTTACCGTTACCAGTTTGGAACTCTCGCAGACCCCGAGGCTGCGCTCAATGGAGATCCCTCCGGATCGCGGCATCAGCTGCGCTCAACGGAGATTCCTCCGGATCGTGGCGTTCAGGACCTGACAGTGTCCCATCTGGGTCGCCAGATGTTGTGAAGACCCTCACCAATCCTGGCTAAGAATTGTGGGGAGTCAACAGAAAATTCTCGAATATACGGTTTATTGAAGTTGCACAGCACTTGCAAGCGGAAGTGGCACAGGGACCAACCACAGCAGTCAGACCGTGTACCACACTAAAGGTTACACTCCAAAAGTTTCATATATAAAACCTATTCCTCGGCGGAGAAAAGCAAGCAAAGAAAGAAACAATTGGCAACTGGGTTTTCTCCCCCCTCCCTGCGGCCCTCGGGGAGAATTGGCAGGAAACAGCTTCTTTCTCACGTTTCAAACAGCGAGAGAGTGCTGGCACATATTCATAAACAGGAGCAAATCCTTTGTAGTTCTCTAAGATTGTTGACACTCCACACTGGAATTCATAACAGCCTGCAGAAGCAAGGCTGGCAAGGACACAGGCTGGCTTGTTGGTAATGCATTTTAACACATCGTAAAGCAAACTGTAAAACGAAGGCAAAAGCTTGGAAACACAATTTGAAGCAGTCAGGACAAGGGTTTGAATCCAGACACCTGATTAATGCAATTGATGAATGTTTGAATAGGTCAAATGTACAAATATGGACGAATGTGGCCATCACCCAATATCCATCCATAACAAACTCAAACCACAGCCTCATAATATTTCTGCATTATCGTTTCTGTTTACTTTTACTCTGTGACTTTTCCTGGGCAGGTCCCACTCACAGATGTTGTGGAACCAGTAGACTTTGAAGATTACATACACCTCCACCCTCTGGTCGTGGATTCGGATGAAATGAGGACCATGCTGGAGTTTCCACAGGATGACCTCAAAGTCTCCTTTTCACTTCGTGAATGCCGTACACTGGTTCCACCTGCTCCTGAAGAGGGGTGAGCACAAGTACCTTGTTTCTTGGTATTTTCAAAGAGCTTTAACTTTTGGGAGGGGGGGGGGAAATGTGGCCATGTTCTGGAAGAAAGACTTCTAGTGATATTGATCTTCTATGGATGTGTGTAATGACGGCCTCTCTCAGTGACTCTCAGTGACTCTCTGTGACTCTCTGTCCTCTTCTTTCCTCATTTTAGAGAAGTGGATCCTCAAGTACGTGATTTTGTGCGTTCTTACACCGACAACTGGGTCATTGTTAATAGAAGGTTTGTTATGCAAGACCTCCCCAAAGAACCAAATTTGCCTTTTCTAGTCAAATCTCCTGTGAGGATGTGTTTAAATGGGGGTGCTTTTACCTGATTTGTAAAAAGGACTTTGCTTCTACTTTTATTTCAGCAAAATACTTTAAAAGTTGTTTCAGATAAATCTGACGTCAACCCTTGCATAAGCCAACCAAAGTATCATATTGTTGCGAATTTGCGCCCGCCGGCGTGCGGACGGCCACGTAACTCGAATCGCGGCACGTCGCCCACCGGACGGACAATTCAGTCGTGACCCTCTCGGAACAACGCCGCAAGCTAGTCACGGGTGGGGGTTTAACCTCACCATGATCGTGCCATTTGCCCACCCGCGCAGGATAGGGTTGCTCGCCAAATTCGATCTACCTAAGTACCTGCGCGAATGGTCGACCGGGCGATCGTACCACGCTACAGGCCGACTCCGGACACGAACCGCTTAAGCGGTCCGTTCCGTGCTACAGTGATAACCGAGTGGTGTTATCATCGGCCTTGACGGTTCCGATTAATTACCGGGATGTTGTACCCACTACGAACCCCTTTCCGTGATGCAAGATGGAGGGTCAATAAAAACGGAAAAGAGATGAAGCAGAGTGGGAACAGTTCAATAAGCAAGCATTTTTATTCACACCCACACACACCCACACACACACACACACACACACACACACACACACACACACACACACACACACACACACACACACACACACACACACACACACACACACACACACACACACACACACACACACACAGACACAAACACACACACACACACACACACACACACACACACACACACACACACTCGTATATACAGCCATACAGTCAAAAATGCACATATAACAGTTAAAACAATTATGCACAAAAAGCAAATGTAGCAAAAGAAATGATGCAGAGCTACAACCGAATACGCGTACACACGGCAACACTTAAAACAATACTACTTGAGCCAGACTGGCGGCACCCACAGACATTTGCACAAAAACCCCAAAGAAAAGAAAGAAAGAAGTCGCGACTTCCCTTCTCTGGCTGGTGAGTCCCTCTCCCGCGACCGTCAGCGTGGTCGCGCCTGGCCCCGACCTCTCTTGCGGCTGGCGAACCCTCTCCGTACTCCCCGTCTGGACGCACAGGTCCACCTCGCAACGGGCGCTGCCACGTCTCCCTTCCGTGCCTTCGTGACAGGGCTGCTCGCCAAGGCGCGGGCGCAGGACCTCTTCCCGAAGACCAACCAGACCACCAGCCAAGACGAAAAAGGAAGAGGCGGAAGAGGAAGTGCTCCTCGAGGAAGAGGAAGAGACCAGCTCCAGGACGAAGAGGAAGAAGAAGCACTAGCGCGCCCGCCCGTGTCCGTCTTTTATAGCGCGGGGCTCCGCCCTTCACCCCGCCCCCTTCTCGGCTCCATCTCCCTTCGAGAAGGTTCCCGAAAAGAGCGTTCACTCACGCTTTACCTCTACCCCGCCCCGTGCGGGGGCCGGGGGAGTCAGTTTTTGGCTCGGGGCCAGAGAATTATTCCCCCAAAAAGAGGCCCTCCTTTACATGACCTCTGACCTGCATCGCCCCTCCTCCACTCCAAAGCGCGGGGAAGTCAGATGGGAGAAACAGGTGGGGAGACCTGCGCATCCTCGCAGTTCCCTCCTTTGCGCCTTTGTTTGCCGTTCGGAAGCGGATGTAGTGGCGAAGATGTAGCAGCGTAGATGGTGGAGGTGGCGTAGTTGCAGTGTGGTTGGCGCTGTGATGAGGATGGCGTGGTTGTTGAAATATTGTGTGTTTGAAATAAAAGATAGAACAGAAAAATGGCTAACTCAAAGGATCGCAGCCCAAATGGATCACATAAATTCCCTCTATACAACGGGTTTGGGCTAACTACACATGTACCTATGAAGATATCTCACCTGAGGGTCCTTTATGGTGTAATGCGAATTTCCACAGCCGTAACAATATCATTCTGCAGCAAAGGATTTTTTTCACAGATTTTAAATATTGTTATTATCTACATAATAATACATTTGTTCGTCCATCCGTCCGTCCGTCCATGTGTGACGTAATTTTCCACCCATTGGTTGGACAGCTAGCCTAACTCCTTCCACAATTGTAACCTGAAAAATAATACAGCCACCATGTTTGTCCGATGCGAAGTCAAAGACATCTTCGGTGCTTTCATATTCACAATCGTCATGCCCTCTCTATAAGTTTCCCTCCAATGTAAAATGGCCGAAGTGATTGTTAAAAGGATCATCAAATATCGAAATGTTGGAGCCAATAGGCATCACAGGCCTTGTGAAGGCCACAGTAAGTATAGGCCTCGGCCTTCAATTCCTGAATCTGCAATGTCTCGTCCGTTTTTCACCCAGTTTGCTGACCTTATGGAGGCATCCACTTAACAATGCATTGACAATTTGGTGTCTGTCTATCTTATTGATCATGATACATTCGGTCATTACTTATCCCGTCTCAACCACACTTGACAGGAAGAGTAAGGGTCACACAATCGAGGTTGGCGCGACTTCATTTGCCCCCCTCCCCAAGGGGGTTTTCCACCTTTGGCGAAATCTGTGTTGAGGTGTATAGATAGCTTATCGTGGCATTTTCCAAGGCTGCTTCTAATAACAAAGTAAAAACAACACTAATGATAATAGCACAATATTAACGTTATTACAAAATAATATTAATACTAATAATATCTCCGGAGCCTGGTGTTGGCTTAGTGGTTAGGGTGGTTGCTTGGGATCCCAGGGTCCTGAGTTCAAGCCCCGTTGGCTGCTGAATTAACACCAGGGGGTTGACTCAGCCTGTCATCCTTCCGAGGTCGGCGAAATGAGTGCCAGTGTACTGGTCCCGGTGTATGCCCCGGTTAGAATAGGTGTACCATATCCCTGTGTGTTGTAAGAGGTGACCAGGGTTGGCGTCAGGAAGGGCATCCGGCCATAAAACATTGCCTCAAGGAAAAAAGCCAACCCGTGCACAGCAGGGGAAAATGGCTGTAAAAACGGTCATTTTTTTTTTTTTTAACTAATAATATCTCCTCCCGCCAATGGGTTTTTCCTCCTTGGAGAAACGCCATGTGAATGTGTATAAATAACTTATCATGGCATTTTGTGAGGCACCCCTACCAGAAGTTAGAAAATATTATGAACCACGAACACGTATGATTACCTTTATAAACAAGTCGCTTTTGCTGTTTAACACCAAACCGAAAGTGAGGAAACTCGACGTTCTTGAGGCATCATACACTTCTCACGTCCCCCACAGACTAACGGACCCGAGCCTAGACTTACTGTAATCGATATACCCCAGATAAGATAATAACATGACCCTTCCTGCCGCTTCGTAAGGAGCAGATGTACTCGTATCACTAAAGGTTAGCTTTGCAGTTATCGTTCATTGGTGATGTGCCAATGTAATAAATGTGTGGTTAAAAAATCACGGTTTCCAACAAAAATCATGAAAGAAAAGGCCATTCTGGTGTATTGAGGTCACATGAAACTAAAACCCAATTGCACCTTTTCCTTTGGTCAATGCAGCAAGGAAAACACCAACATATATGAGGAGAAACATGTGGACGGACACTTAATTTCATCGAATCGTAATGCCATTTTGTAGGTGATCTGAAACTTTGTAACAAATAGACACAAAAAGACAAATAACTTACAAATCTCAACTTTAATGGGAAACAAACATCAAAACGAAGATAAAGTCTCGATCCTGTAAGTTGTTAGCAGCTGGAAATATATTCATATAAGTTGGGCTCTGCTTTGTTTGTGATTGTAATTTAAAAGTTCTGATTCGGGTGTTTGTTTTCTAACAACGTCAATAATTATAGCTAACTTTATTTATGTTGATTGTTAAAAAAAAATTTTTAAACAAAAATCCATCGATCTTATCTATGCATACAGATAACGATCTATCATGAGCAGAATGATTATTCTCTGTGTCTAATTTCCCTCACATTTCAGTTTATTTTCCTGATTGATTCGGGGTTGAATTTTGTTCACCTGTCTTACCTCTGTCACCCTGCTGGTAAAACAGCTACGCCAAGCATGGAACATCTTTCAACCCTAACCATCCTGAAAGCCAGAGGGAGCGACAGAAGGGCTTGTCTAGACAGGTGTACGAGTCAGTTGAGAGCCACGGGGACCGTAGCAGCCTGCTTGATGACCAGGTAAGATTCAAGGAACACAATATAAGGTAAGTGATAAAATTGCCCCCTCACCAGGTCATAACCGAATGAAGGAAACTGTGGGATAACCTCGGAATATCTATTCACTGCCTTTTATATGAAGTGGAACTTGTAATACCATTGTTAAAAATCAATTGTGCGTAGCTTCATAAACAACGTGTTATATCGCGCCGCTTTGGTTGAACTTATTGCATAGCTGCGATTATGCGAAACGTGTGCAATACAACAATAAACCAGAGAGTTGGTGTCAAAGCCACCCAATGATCGCCTGTTTATACATTTATCGTTTTTAAAAGACTAGTCTAATAATATTTTTTATAAAGCATTGCAGTGAAGTCTGATCCAAATAATTTTAAAGCAATATATGTATTTGTATATTGTAATCAGTAAAAAATAGTGTGGTAGATAAAAACATTAGAAAGGAAATAACTTGCACCAAAAACTTTAACATTTTCACGCTGACGCTGACGCTGACGCTCACGCCGGGGGTATCGCTATAGCTCTCTGTTCTTCGAACAGGCGAGCTAAAAATGCCATAATGTCCATAACCTTAGTTCAGACTTGACAGCTGTTTTTACATGTCAATCTGAACAAAGGAAGGATGGATCCATGATGTATGCTGCCTATTGGCACTGCTCTTATTTGGCAGTTCTAGTTGATCCCAAAACTATGAGGATGAGTTCCAGACTAGATTGCTCACTGGCAAACGCACTGCAAACTGTGCTATTCTGATTGCCTAATTCTGAGCGGTTTAGCGTGAGTGCCTATGTTTCCTTTAGAAGTTTAAAGGCATTTTATTTTAATCGGCCATAAATTGGCATTTTAAGGCCATAATCGGCATTCTTTAAGTTTAAAGGCCATAATCAGCATTTTAAGAATAAATAAGATACAAACTTGATGTACAAAGGTTATGTAAGTAAACATTAAAAAAAAATTGCTGTAGATATTCTTAAATATTATACCAACTAGTACGTGCCCGTACGCGCGTGCCCGTACGTGCGTGGCCATACGTGCAAAAAAGAAAAAAAAAGAATAAGAATTGTGACGTCAATCGTGACATCATAGCACCATGTCCTATCATTGCTTTCGTAAATAAATGGCCATAACTTGGGAACCACTTGTCCGATTAATATTAAACCTTGAAAAGGCACATACTCAGGGCCCGAGCAATATACCTGGCAAGTTTCAATTAGATCGGACCAGTGGTTGTCGAGAAACAGCAGTCGCAGACAGACACACACACACACACACACACACACACACACACACACACACACACACACACACACACACACACACACACACACACACACACACACACACACACACAGATATTGCTGGAATTATAGATAGATGAAAACACTTTAAGTAATTTGTATAAAGCAAAGCCTCAAGTCAACATCTTATCAATGACAATGTTTGAAAAACTAGAGTTGATATGAAATATCATTGCTTGACCGATACATTGTTTTGTTTATACCAGGAAGAATCACGCCGGCGCTCGGCCTCACTGGCTTCAACAGACGGGACTCCACGTGGGAGCTGGTCATCAAGTATATTTGACCTCAAGAACTCTGTGTCGGATGCTCGGCTACCTTGTCTTCTGGACCGCACACCGCATGATGAGTTAGATCGACAGAATGCAGAACAGCGTCACTCCACACGCCAGCCCCAGTTATTTTTGCTTTATCCCATACCCGATGAGGTTGGTCATAATTGTTGTTCTTCTTGAGCTCAAAAAAATTCCTTATTTTGATATCGGTATGTTTTTGGCTTTGTTTACTGTTCTATGCCGCAAAAAGAAGACTAGCTAATTTTAAGAATCCATTGCTTTCAATGAAGCCCTTTTTGGGACCCCCGGCACAATGCTGAGGCCGCTGGTGCTGTGTTATGTTTGCAGGATGAGACAATAGAGAGGAGAATCATTCCTGAGGTTCCAAAGGAACACTTTGGTCAGAAGTTCTTGGTGAAAGGCCTGACTTTGAAGTAAGCAGCATCGAAAAGTTTGCACTCTGATTTAGTAGAAAAGTTTTTTTTTGGTCAATGATGAGGATAAAATATCCAGACTACTTTTAAAGATATGCTCCTAAAATTCGAGCTCTCTGCTCTTGACTCAGTCTTTACATGTTCACCTCAATACTCACATGACATATTTTTACCCCGCACACACGAAGCAAAAAGCGGGGTTAAGCGATTGGTTCACTTTGTCTGTCAGTCTGTCTATCTATCTGCATATGCCAGTTTATTATTGACGAACTACTTAATTTCAATTGAATGTTACATTTTGAACACGAATAGGAACATGAATCAAAACACTAACAGCTGTAGTTTAGCAGTACTTTGGCTCCGAATTTGGCAAATTGTATGCAATCTCATCCCGATTGTGCATGCTCACAGAGGAGTGAGATTTTAAAATTATTTTTTTGCTCTGTCTGCCCGTCTGGCAGTCAAACAAAATTTAAAAACTCTCCAAACAGATGACTTACTGTATTAAGGGATGTCATGATGGACACAAACAACAGGCACGAAGAACCAATGTGACGTTTTAAATAAGGTGGTGTAAAAGATGCTGCATCATCAGCGGTAAACTTCAGAAGAAAAAAAAATTCTACACCATTTATAATCTTTATTTTATTTCAATTTAATTATATATTTGAACCCTGTAGACAGGTTCTTGTCATTTGCACAAATTGCCTTCATGTCACTTCCCAAAACCTCCAGTTTTGCAGAACTTGGACAAAATTTTATGCCATCTTGACCAATCAAATTTGCTTCTTGCACTCTCAGCATTGGGAAACATTGACATTCAGACAAAATTCTGGTTCATAGGAAATGTAGATTGTGCTTGGAAATGCAAAGCAAGAGTTTAAAAGACCCTTCCCATGTCCTTTTTCTCAAGACTGTGTGGGGTAAGGTGTTCTTTGAACTCTCTCGTTAAAATTTTTAAAAGTATTTTATCTTTCATTTGATTATGTTTGTACCATATCCTGGTGCTGTGTGGACTGTGCTTCCCCACTGATGAACCTCTGGTAGCTTGTACCTGTTACTGCAT
Organism: Eptatretus burgeri; assembly: GCF_056783735.1. Taxonomy (NCBI): domain Eukaryota; kingdom Metazoa; phylum Chordata; class Myxini; order Myxiniformes; family Myxinidae; genus Eptatretus; species Eptatretus burgeri. The sequence goes on from NC_140966.1 coordinate 58,680,882, forward strand.
TTGAGCGTTGGGAGAACTGCTGAGATCTATACTCTCTGACCCCGACATTCGTGGTTCCGCTATTTGCGAACCCCATGTATCCGCAATTCATAAAATGTGACCTGCTTCTATATCCGGGGCCCTGTGCTTCACGTATTCGTGTTCTTTTTTCGACCTGCTTCTATATCCGTGGCACTGTGCTTCACGTATTCACAGTTTTTCTGACCTGCTTCTACATCTGCAGCCCTGTGCTTCATGCATTCGCGGTTTTTTTTGTGGGCTATTCATGGTTTTTCACGGGATTTTTGTTGTTTTTCCTTATGAATCACAAACCGCCGGGAACCTATCCTCGTTTTTGCCATTGGAACAATGCCCCAACATTCGCGGTTTCAATGTTCACGACATTTTTTCATGAGTGTATCCCCCGCGGATGTCAGGGTCCGACAGTATGTCTGGGTTCTTCCCGACATCTTTGATCTTTATTCCTTTCACACTTCTTTCTCCTTTTTCACATTTCTCTTTATTCATTCGAATTCTTGCTTTTTATTATCTCTGCCACCGAAGCTGAAGGAGGTTATGTTTTCACCCCTTTCTGTCTGATTGTCTGTTTGTGTTCAGGATGTCTCAAAAAATTGTGCACGGATCCGGATGAAATTTTCTTGACAGGGTTGGTGTATGACAAGGATGAACTTGTTAGATATTGGTGAATATCTGGATGTGGATCCGACTACTGGAATTTTTAAAGTGATTCATCACCATTGAGAGATAGGGCCAAAAACGATGTAGTACTGTGTGGTATGATATTTCAAAAATGTATTGGGCCAGATATGTTATCGTGGATCAGGCATTATGTGGTGGAGGTATGTGCTCCACCGAGTGCCCTTCTAGTTATTGATAAGGTTCACCACCATCTGCTTGAGCACCAGCGCCCAGAGTAGTCAGGCTTTACACCAAAGAGATCAACAATTGACCATATTCTGGCTCTTTGGGTCCTCACCGAATGCAGATAAGAGTTTCGGCAGTTGTGAATGGACGTCCGCGACACGCTGCTCTAGCGCATGCTCCCATACCTGACCTGACCTGACCTGGTTGCAGCCTATGTTGATCTCTGCAAAGCATTCGATTCACTTAATCGGGATGCCGTCTGGAGGATTCTTGGTCTTCATGGGGTGCCACTAAAACTGATCGATCTGATATCTGAACTCTACTCTGGTACTGAGAGTGCTGTGAGTTGTGGTGGCTCCATCTCCGACTTATTTCCAGTTGTGACTGGAGTTAGTCAGGGGTGTGTACTGGCCCCACACTTTTCAGGACTTGTATGGACTGGATTCTGGAGAGATGAAGCTGCAGTGCATTGTTTGGAAATATCAAGGTCTCTGACCTTGATTTTGCAGATGATGCAGTCATCTTTGTGGAGACTCTGATATCCTTTTGGGGGATCTTGAGGTGCTGAATGAGGAGTCGGAGCCGCTGGGATTACGGGTTTCCTGGGTAAAAACTAAGATCCATGCTTTCAATGAAATCTTGGATGCTGCTGTCTTGTCTGCACCTGTTTGTGGTGAGGATGTTGAGGTCATGGAGAGATTCACTTATCTTTACAGTGATATTCATGTCTCCGCTGGCTGTGAGCCAGAGGTTGATAGACATCTGGGTCGGGCCTGGGGAGTCATGAATTCACTGGACCATATGGTGTGGCGGTATCAGCACCTATGCAGGAGGACGAAGGTCTGAGTCTCAAGATCCTTCGTGTTTCCAGTCTTGCTCTACGGATGTGAAACTTGGTCTCTGACCAGGGATCTGACAAGCAGACTTAATTCCTTCGGAACCAGGTCTCATCGGAGAATCCTTGGTTATCACTGGTCAGACTTTGTGTCCAACGAGCGGTTGCTGAGAGAGATTCAGATGAGACTTGCTGCCTGTATAGTCCGTTAGCATCAACCACAGCTGTATGGACATGTGGTTTGTTTTCCTGATGCTGATCCTGCTCACCAGATTCTCTCAGCGAGGGAGCCTCATGAGTGGAGGAGGCCAATGTGCCGATCACGTGCCTCGTGGTTGTGGAAACTTGATTGGCATCTCAAGGATATGGGGATGGGCCAGGCATCTGCCTGGGGGATGGCCAGACGGAGGCCCCTGGAGTACCGGCGGAAAGTGGATGCAGCGACGTACTGCTTCGGCGCATGCTCCCACACCTGACCTGATCTGATGAAAATCTCAGTATATTTCTATCAGATCTCATGAGTAATCATTGGAAGCATTTTTAAGGGATGAAGACAAAGGACTCTCTTCTGGTATGGGTTCTAGAGATTAAATGGCTGTTCGAATTAATGATTTTCCAAATATTTTAAGATTGGAAATTGATTGAGGGTGTGAGGTGGATTTATGGAGGGAGTTGGGAATGGTTTGCAAGCACAATAAATGCATGCTTCAGTCTCAGTGACATCCTTTATGCAAATGTTCCACAAATTCCCATGATAATTTAAGGGGATTTTGGTCCAGTGGGAAATTGTCTCATTGGGAATTGCACAAAATGAGATCTCATTTGTGGTAGAGGCAGGGTAGACTTGAGACCCCTCCATCTCAGACAATGGACCAACCTACACTTGTGTGATGCCATTGTTATGGGTGGGAGGGGAGGAGGAACTGCGGAAGCTGGGGGTGATAATAAGATGAACCTTGCTAAAATAATGTAGGTTTGACCATTGTCCGGCATGGAGACTCGGTTGACCCAGAATATACATACATCTCCCCCACCTCTAATGGGATCTTGTTTTGTGCAATCCCCATGAAATTTTTATTTATTTTTTTTAATTTGCAAAATTTTGAAAAAATTCACAACTGGAAAACTGGGGAAAAAAAAAAACTTTCCAGTTCCAGTCACAACTCGAAAAATTCCCATGAAAATTTGCATAAGGTATGTAACGTTATTTGTTTTCAGGCATCTTTGCTGACATTTGTAAGGATTCCATACCTTGATGTCATGCATTGGTAAGCAGGTATGTCCTATCCATTTGGAACTGGTTTCTATTTATATTCTTGTTAACTTCACTTTTTATTCTGATTTCAAATGGCATCTTAATACTTGATACTGCTCGCCTGCTTAGGTTTGAAATTGAAATTGAACCCATCTTTGCTTCACTCGCTCTGTATGATGTCAAGGAGAAGAAGAAGGTATTTTTTTTTTAAACATTGTACTGTGATAAATCGGTGCAGGTTGTTATTGTTCATCCAGTCAAATTACAACAGTAAAAGTTTGTAATTGAAACAAAAAGCTGGACTTACTAGTCGGTGAAGCCAACGTTTTGGCGAGGATCCACTGGCCTTGGTCACGGCAGATGTTGAAGTGAAGAAGAAGCTTGAGAATCGCCACGTAGCCACGTGAGAATCGCCACGGAGGGTGAATTGGTCTGTCGACCAATCCCGGCATCACGTGACGGTTGCGGACGGTGTAGAAGAGATGTTGTGGCTTCGTCGTGATGGATGAAATTGCAAACCGTCGTTTTTGTTGAGACCTCGAGCATACCATCCCCCCTCCCCCCCCCCGTCTAAGATGACCATTTGACTGTAAGCGAAGCTGTGACTGTGCAGGTTCAACTGCGTATACACAGCAGAGTTCTGAACCTCTTCATAAGCTGGACGATGATGCTGGTTCACACGGGCCTTTAGGGTTTGTCGAGTTTCTCCGATGTAGGTCTCAGTGCGTCATGGGTCTCCACATCTGATGCCACACACCAAGTCACGCTTCCTATCCTTCCGCATCTTGTCCTTAACAGGAACTAACTGGCTGAGCAGAATTCTTGAGGGTTTACATGATGTAAAAATGCCAAACTTGGAAAAGGATCTTCTCACTTTCTCAGTCGACTTTACCAACAAGTTAGTCCAGCTTTTTTCAATTATGAACTTCTATGGTATTGTGAGGTTGGGATAACTGTTTTGAAAAGCTCACCAGTTTAATGTTTCCAATTAATATGTGAAACTTTTTTAATTACTGTGTTATTCATATACTCTGCTATGGAAGACTTCATCACATCGAAGGTTAACAAGCAAGCAAAAGCAACTTTTTTGAACCGGGTTGTCGGCTAATGGAGGAGGTAAATGACTGAGGGCAGCAACTCTACAGACTGCTAGTGGGTATACGGGGAACAGGCCAACAAAATGCACAGACACAGCAAATGAGTGGGTAATTGACATGGAGGAGGGAGAATAGAGGGATGGAGGAATGCAGGTGAGTATCCCGCTTATACTTAGAGAAGGACATCAGGTGTGGGTTTCTGAAAGAAAATGTGCGACTTGGCGGGGTTACGGTGGATCGAGTGAAGAAAAAGGTGGGTGGAGTGAGGCCAGAAATGAGGTGCTAGATAACTGACAGTCCAACAACTTGCCAGCAGTGATCGAGAAGCAGACCCTTGGACTCGACCTCCTGCCAGAAACGCCAGTAATATTACAATGTCGGACTTCACTGCATTCATGGGCACAGGATGTGAATCAGCCGTACCAGCCCAGAGTAGGGAGCCACACTCCATCGTACTTCAGATGAACATTTTGTAAAGTGTAATGTAATGAGCACTGCATGGCTAATAAGGACTTGGCTCTCTGAAGAATAATTATTACGAGCAAAGGTAGGATTAGAAAAGATTACAGGCAAATTAACGTCCTCTCAAGCTCAATTATGCACACATTTCTTCGCGTTGTCCGAGATGGCCTTTACTTTCATAATATTAAGGATTTTGTGGGCCTTGACATGGATGATCCTGCTACTCTCACTGACCACATCGAGGAAAAGCATAGCAGAAACAAAGTACACATTACCATGCGGCTAATTTCTCATTTAAGTTGTCTCTTTTCCCCTTTGCTGAGTTAGCCTTTGATGGAATGCATGATTCCATTGCTTGAGCATTGGGCTTCTCGTCAGATTTACTTAGAACCAGCTCCTAGCAACAAATCTTTGCCTCTTGATGCTGTGTGAGAAGTACTTGCTAGTAGTATGTCAGTAGGAGTGTCAGGTAAAATGTGCGGTTTAAAATGGCTGCAGAAATTTCCCCGGATAAGCAAAGACAATCCATGTTGTGGTAAGACAAATGCTTGCATCATGCGATCGTGACAACCTACTAATTTTTCTTTATTTTATCATTGCATTATTGCTGATGATATGCAACTGTTGTCATCCCTTTTTGATCAGATTTCAGAGAACTTTTACTTTGACCTCAACTCAGACCAGGTCAAGTCTATGCTGCGACCTTACGTGCAAAACACGTCCATTTCATCCCTGGCTCGCTCAGCTGTATTCTCCGTCACTTACCCTTCTCAGGATGTTTTTCTGGTCATTAAGGTATCTATGTGCCCGGACTTCTGTACTCTTACGTTAGAAGTGCCTGGTATTCCTCAGCACCAAGTTTTGAACAGAACAGGTTTTATTGAACAGAATGGTTCGACGAATTAGATAGGCTCGAAGCATCCGCTTCCTATGGGAGTGGCCAGGGGGGTTGTGTTGTTATTCTTATTCATATGTGGAATTCAAAATACCTCTTGCTGCATAATTCAAAACATCTCACTGCACTGGAAAACGTGGGGATAGGAATACTGCACTGTAAACGGTAGGGACTTGTAATACTCTCTCCCACCTGGAGTGGTGCTTCATGGTTAGGGTGGTGGCTTGGGATCCTAGGGTCCTGAGTTCGAGCCCTGTTTTCCGCTGAATTAACACCAGGGGGTTGACTCAGCCTGTCATCCTTGTAAGGTTGGTGAAATGAGCACCAGAGTACTGGTAATATGGGCACTGCATCAGTGGCACAGCTGTACCCCTAATCAATGATGCATCCAGCAGCCAAAAAGGCTGCACGCGAAAGGAACCTGGAGCGGCACTACACGATACACCTTTACATCGATAATTATTTGTGTCCCCCCTCTTTTCCTCAACACCACCGGCAAAGACAAGAACACCCCTATGCACTAATTGGGGTCATGCTGATCCTATGTAGCAAGTCTGGATGTAATCGGCCCAGAAATACAAGAGGAGAAGCACGACAAACAAACACACACAAACACCGGATCTATGAATTATAGTAACGATTTCTGCTTTGGATTAATGTGAATATCCCATTCGTACAACTTTTTGATCATGCCACACATATCATTTCAGGATAGTTGTCAATATAAACAAATCTAACTCAATAGTAATCCACAGGGAGGGAGCATCTGCCTACCCTTCCTGGTGTAGTCTACATATGGTGCCAGTGCATACTTCCTGGTTCACTCTAAATGTCTGATGTCCCAACCCTCTAAATCAGGGGTCTCCAACCTGCGGCCCGCGGGCCACATGCGGCCCCTTAGACGGATTTATGCGGCCCGCGGTGCCATATTAAGTTTACATTACAATGCGGCCCGCGATACTGCCAATTTGTCAGGGTCAATGATCAAAGTGTTCTGTAATTTTTATTATGATTTTGATTCATATTAGACACATGTGTTTTTAACACGATTATTCATTTATCATATTCGTTGGCAAGAAAAATATATTCAACACTAATTTAAATTTCCGCATATTAATTATATATATATTTTTTCCCGGAATTTAGCGTCCTTTTTTTGGGTGCGGCCCTCCACCCCTCACCACTTTGGTTTTGTGGCCCTCCACCCAAAAAGGTTGGAGACCCCTGCTCTAAATGATCACAGTGACAAGTTTATGGAACCAAATAAATATCAACATTCGTGTTCTTTTAATTTTTTTCTTGCAAGTTTCAAATTCTACACAGCTTTGAGTTGTTTTTTTTCTCATTTCCACCACCAATGGTGTACAGAGGTTAGATTTTTAACCTCCGCCATCGAAGATGGATGGAGGTTACTGTTTTCACCTGTGTCTGTTTGTTTGTTTGTTTGTTTGTGTTTGCTTGTGAACAGTATTACGGAAAAACTCCTCGACGGATTTCGACGAAACATGGTGGGGGGATTAGGTCTGGTCCAAGGATCATGCCATTAGATTTTGGACTTGGTCCAAAGTCCAATATGGCCGCCATAGCGGCCATTTTGAAAAAATATTTGAATTTTCGTTTTTGCATTTCCACATGTTTTAAGTGATTTCCAACCCCTCCCCCCCAAAAAAAAAAATTGTTAGAGACAAATAAATTTTTTTGCAACTTTTTTTTCAACAAAATTTCGATTTTTTTTTTTGCATTTCTACATGTTATAAGTGATTTCCAACAAAAAACATGCCAAAATTATAATTGCGACTGATTTTGGAACTTCAGGTGGATATACCTACGTAAAATCAATTTCTGTCTCAAGGAATCTAGTTATGATGAATGAATTGATATGTAAAAGTTAAAAGTAAAAGGGAAAGTTGCAAACTATAACTCTGTGAGCACTGTTGACGTCAAATTGAATTAATAGGATATCAGGTTCACTTGAGTGACCGAGCAGTATTGGCGGCGGAGGTTTTGCACTCTACCGAGTGCTCCCCCTCTAGTCACCCTGTTTGTAACTTAGCGAAAATATTTTCCCAAGTATGTTGGTCTACAGGATCTGTTTGTCTATTTGTTTGTCGTTTGTCACACAATTTTTGTCCACAGTTTTGAAGCAATCGTTCTGAAATTTTATTGTGTCTGTCGGTGACTGGACAAGGACAGCAATGCACATATTTGGTCAGGATACCGATGTGGATCCTGATCCTATAGTTTTTTTATGATCTTTTAACATTAGAAGATAGTGTGAATTAAAATTGATTAATATAAGTTCCACCCAGCATACATATTTCTTATTTGTTAATTCATGAATTAAATTAGCAAATTATCAAATAATTTATGCATTTATTTATTTATTAAATTACTTACACGAGAAGCACCCGCTCCCTACGTGAGCCGTCAAGGGGGTCATGTTAATGCCTATTTTACTCCAAGGGGTCCCAGGATTGCACACCCAAAAAATGTTTGCGATCGGTTCAGCCGTTTTTGCGGTACCTGGGAACAGACGGACGGATTGACTTAATGAATGATAGTAAGATGATTTATTTATTTAATAACCCTAACCCCCCACCTCTCCCCCAACAAAAAATGTGTTGGAGACATAAAATGAAAATATCCTTCTTCGCAAAACTGAGGAAGAAATTATGAATTTGTTTGAGGACCTTTCAATCCCGATTCGGATCCTGGAGTTTCTTTTAATGATCCTCTAACATTGGGAGATAGGGCACAAATTCATACTTTTGACAATTTCTCAGAAACAGATGATCGCCATAATAAACATAAGATAAAAAATATGTATAACTGCAACACAACACCAAAATGTATCACAGTAAGCTTGCCAACTACAGTGGGATATCAAATACAACATAAACAAGAAAAAGAGCCATCAGAGATTGGAGACCCATGCAAGGACTTGGTTTGGGTGGAGTTTGTGTACTGGTGGGTTACGTAATTAATAATAGACATAACTATAACTGCCGCTTTATAACTGCTGGCAGTATTGACCTGGTACCAAGACGTCCCACTTTGATTGGACACCTGACCCTGAACCGTGACATTTATTATTACCTCTGTCACCGGAGGTGAAGGAGGTTATGTTTTCACCCCCTCTCTGTCTGTTTGTTACTGGCAAAATTGAAGATTTTCAAAGTATATTGATTCATTGATTTTGTTATTCTGTCTGTTTGTCTGTCTGTCTCTGTCTGTCAATCACCTACAGGTCGCAATTTTAAACCGATCTTCATGAAACCACCACATGGTAGACTTTGTCAAAAGCAAGAAGCCTATTGTATTTGAGGTCAAAAGGTCAAATGGTCAACATAGGCCAAAGGTCAACAACTTTGGTGAGATTTCTAAGATCCTCAATTTTCATCCGATTGACTTGAAATTTGAAGAGGATTTATATTTCTGGTCACTGAATTCAACCAGGCAATTATTTTTGAGGTCAACGTAGACCAAAATGTAAACATAGGCCAACGGTCAACAGCTAAGCTGGAATTTCTAAAATCCTCAGTTTTCATCCCATTGACTTGAAATTTGAAGAGGATTTGCATATAAGGTCACTGAATTCAACCACCCATTTTTTTCCAGGTCAAGAATGGCCAAAAGGTCAACAGGCTGAATTTCTAAAATTGTCAATTTTCATCTGATTGACTTGAGGGTTGAAGAGTGGTTGCATAATTGATAATTAAATTCAACCACCAATTATTTTTGAGGTTAAATTTGTTTTATGGATTTTGCAAGTATCCTGCTCTGCATGACGTCTTTTTCTTGTTTGTCTGTCTGTCTGTTTGTGTGCAGGATATCTCAAAAAGTTGTGGACGGATCCGGATGAAATTTGGTGGGCATGGATGTGTGACATGGACGAACTAATTAGATTTTGATGAAGATCCGGATCCAGATCTGATGACGAGAATTTTTAAAGTGATTCTTCATCATTGAGAGATAGAGCCAAAAATGATATATCGCACGATATATCAAGAAGTTGTGAACGGAATCGGACAAAACTTGGTGGACATGTTGGGTGTGTGACAAGGAAGAGTTAGTTCAATTTTGGTGAAGATCTGAATGCGGATCTGAATCCGATAATTTTTTAAGTGATTCTTCTCAGTGAATATATGGCTGCTGAACCACATGACCGATGATGTCATCAATTTTCTTCTGAAGACCAATTTATTCCTAGATGACCTTCAAAATTTTTCATACTAATCGTATATAGCATTCTACATATGTAATTATGACATCATAACGAAGGCTCCTATGCCATAAAAAAATGACATTCCCCATGTGGAGTACTTGCCATGTGCCAAGTTTCAATTTTTCGGAGATACAGAGTTCCACTCTTTTTTCCTTTTTTCCAGCATGGCTGCCACACCACCTGACGTATGACATCATAATTATGATTAAAACATTATATTGCTCCGATGGTGAAAATTTTGTGTCAATCCCACAAGCGGTTGCAGAGAAAAACATACTCACATTCTGTGCATATAAACAAAGAAACAGACAAGCCGTAGGCGGACATGAGTAGTTGCCTACCCAATTTTTTTTGTTGTTGTTTGTTTGTCTGTAATCACGAATAAAAAATTCTGCAGAGCACAGTTATCATTGGAAATTTTTGTAACTTCGCATATCAGAGGCCTATAGAGGTCCCTTTCAGCGCATAAAATTTTGAAGGTCAAGGTCAAAGGTCAAGGTCACTTTGTCACAAATCAGGGGAGTCGACGAAACCCTTATTTTTTGAGTAATTTTGATCGGATCATCTTCAAACTTCATGGGAATATAGATCATGGTCTGGCGCTCAGCTGATTAATTTTTGGTGGCGATTGGCCTTGACCTTCATGGTTAACGCCTCAGGTTAACGCCTCCCAAGGTCAAATTTTCAAGTTTTAGGAACCATATCGTGTAGTACCTCAAATTGAACACCTCGATGAGTGCTTTCTAGATATGTCAAGCTTGAGATATTATGACGTCATTTGGTGACGTTATGAGGCAAACACATATTTTTCATGGTTACTCTGTAGAACGATTCTCATCGGAATCTCTCGTAGGCAGATATTCCTCAAGGAGTCGCTCCTGGTGGATAGCAGCTCTGTTCACCTCAGTGTGACCTTAAAGAAGTCACACGTGGTCACCTTTTGGCAAGATGCGGGTGACATTGGTTTATTTTATTGTTTTCGTCCAGGGTTCATTCAAAGTCTATCTTCTCCGATAGTTTTCATAGGATCCGGCTGGAAATTTTTGACAATATGGCTGAATGTACTGCCCACAGTCGCTCGTGGCCTGATTTTTGATTCTCGAAAAAATACATTTTTTTATGATTTTTCAAAAATTTTAAAGTCCTTTTGCTAGGCAACGGTGGTGTCCATAGCAACGGTTCTCATTTGCACACAACTAGGTCATGGTATGAACCTACCAACCAAGTTTCATCGAAATCGCCATTGTATTCACTGAAATCGCCATTTTGAATACTGATAATAAGGGGAGAACAAATCTCAAAAAAAAAATGTTTTTTTTCGACTAGATCGACTACCCAAAAAATAAACAATCAAACAGCCAACCAAACAAATAAACAAACAAACAGACCCAAACCCTCTCCTGTGGCAAGGGTAATTAGTTTTGGAGATGGGAGTCAATGGGTACGTTAGTGTGCTGGGGACGTCGGGTTTCGTTCCAATCTTTTCCAGTGTAGTGTTAAACAACAGTGGTGACTTTTTATGAAGGTGATCATATACGTTGGATGTAATTGAGTGAATAGTTTGTGGTTATAATTATTTTTACTTCTGGTATGTGTGCCGCTGAAACGCCACAAATAAGCTATTGATACACCTAAACACGGATTTCACCCAAGGTGGAAAACCCCCTTGGGGAGGGGGGCAAATTAAGTTACTATTAATTAATTGATATCAAGTCATTGTGATGTGACCTCTGACCACATCTGGTCAGTCACATCTGTCATGTGACCCTTAATGACCCAGCAAGTTTGGTTAAGATTGGAGAAATAAGGACCGAACGTATCACAGACAGACAGACACCAAATTGCATATTTTTTGTGTAATACACAATCTGAGGACCTCTAAAATGTCTGCCGATACAAGCCTTTGACTGGTGTGTTTTGGAGTCTGTTACGCTATTACATTTTACTTTTGAGTTCCACACCTTTTCCAAAGTTCGTTTTTCGCTACCCTGAGATTACTTAGAGAAAAGTGTTTGGAAGCCCCTTGTTTGAGATAAACTTTTAAAACTATTTTGCCTCTTTCTCCACCCTTCTTCCCTTTTCTTTGTACAGTTGGAGAAAGTGCTACAGCAGGGGGACATTGGCGAATGTGCAGAACCCTATATGGTCATGAAGGAGTGTGATGCTGCTAAGGTTTGCTACTGGGAAATAATGGAAACCGTTGTGAATGACGGGAAGAAATTTCACTCATACATTTGTAATATCGTGAAAAAGTGCCAAGGTGGTTCAAAGATATACTTTTATGCAAATGTATGGTTCCGGTTTCGTCCATTATCAATGAGTCATTTGCTTGCATGCTTGTCTTTTTGCTGTCTGGGTAATGGTAAGTGCATATCTCCTTGTTGTGCATTGACAGTATGGCTCAGGAGGTACCTCGCAAAAGAGTGTGCACTCATTAATGCAATGGCCTGTCTACAACATCTCAGAATGACAGTTTGGAGTTGGGCTGCTGATTGAACCCAAACAGGATCGCTTACAGGCAAAGACGGTATTTACAATCATCATCATCCTAAGCAATTTATTTTATGTTTTCTTTATAGGAGTGAGGCTCATAGAAGAGCAAGGTAGAACTGACAGTGGAACAAACATCAAGGGAATTATAGAACAGGAAAAGGGGAGAGGGAAGAGGGAAGATGGGAGGAAAGCAAAACAAGCAAACGGAATGGCTAACATGGAGGAATAAAGATCATGGGTCAGAATTGGGGATGACAACAGATGGCGTTGCACTGCTTGCTTGATGTCCTGGAGGAAAGAATTAGACAGAACAGCTGCTGGAATGTGATTCCATGGAATGGAGAAGCAAGGAATAAAAGAGTGGAGGTATGCAGGCAGCTTGCAATTTGGATATTTCATCAGGAGGGGGTGACTGGAAGGTTGTATGCATCCTGGAGTTGATGGTAAGGGTCAGAGGATTGCGAGAGCAAAGAGAGCAATGTCGGAGAATATACGGTAGTAAACAGAGACACCTCTGACCTGCCCGTGATGTGACAGAAACAGACCTTGTGCTTTGGCCTCATCATGGGAAATGCCATTAATTTTGATAGTTTTAGATTCCAAATACTCCAGGAGAGACAAATGTGAAGCTGGGGCACCACCCCATACCAGAGAGCAGTGCTCCATTTAGCTACAGACAAAGACCTTGAAGTCTGGGGGTAACTCAGACTTTTCAAGGAAAGATTTGGAACGACGGAAATGCCCAGTCTGTGGCTGGCCTTGGAGGAGAACTTTGCTATGTGGTCGGCCCAGGAAAGGTCATGGCCGAGGGTGATGCTGAAAAGTTCAAGAGACTAAAGCTCTTCCAGCGATTGTGCAAATAAATATAAAGGTGCGTTCGTTTGACAATCTTTCCGGAGCGATTGGGTGAGACTGTGAGATTTTCCAGGATTGAAGGGCATGTTCCATTCATCACACCAGAGTCTAATAATTTGCAGATCAGCAGAGGTACATAGATGCGGCTGATATCTGCCTGTGCTTTTTTGGTTTTCATCAATGATCTCTCTGACTCTGGAAAATCCTCTTTATCGCTTTGCTGGTGACTCCACCATCTGCCGTGCCATTGGTCATCCCTCAGATCGGCAAGTAGCAGCCTCTTCACTCTCTGCAGATCTGGATAAAATCTCAAGCTGGTCCAGCACGTGAAACATGTCTTTCAATCCTGACAAATCTCACTCTCACGATGTCTCTCTAAAAGGACCATCTGGAACCCCCCCCCCATCTACTTTCTCAACAATCCTCTTGAAGAAGTCCTTTCCTTCAAGCTTCTGGGTCTCACTATCAGCCATGATCTTTCCTGAGAAAGCCACATCTCCAAGCTGGCCTCCAAAGTCAGTTGCCGACTGGGAATCCTCCGTCCTGCAAAGTCCTTTCTTGGCACACCTGAGCTTACCACGTGCAAAGCTTTCGTCTGCAGCCTGAGGGAGTAATGCTCTCCCCTCTGGGTTGGTGCTCCCACCTCTCACCTTTCTCGGCTTCATGCTGTGGAAACCAAGGCATTTCGGATCATTGCGATGAGTCTGAGTCTTTGGGTCTCTCATTCTCTCACCTTCGGTAGGTCGGTGGTCTTTCTGTCTTCTACCGTCTCCTCTCTGACCCCCCACCAACCCCCCCCTTATCCTGTTCTGTCTGTGATCTGTCCCCCCCCCCCCATATTTTCCGTAGGGCACTCAAGGTCCGCCAGCAACCCTATGTTGGCAAAACTACCAAAATCACGAATCACTGCTCACCTTCATTCTTTCATTGCTCTTTTTCCCCATCTCTGGAACAAACTCCCACATTCTCTTCGATCCCACTCTTCCCTCCAGGTCTTCAAAACAGCTGTTCACCACCACGTCTTATCTTCCCCCATCCAAAACCATGATGTTTTCTACCCCGGTTAATCTACCCAAACTTACCTCCTTCAAATTCCCTGCTTTCCTTCCTGAAAGTCCCCGTAGTGTAAGGACCTGAAAGTCCCTATAATGTCCATCTTGTTTACACCGTGTACCCTGCCCCATCCCTCTCCCTTCCACAGATCGCCTCACGTCTCTGTTCCCCTCTGTTTTGTGCTTCCCTCTCCCACCCCTCTTGTCTCCTGCTCCTTTTGTTATACATTATGTGTGTTAGCTCTTATATGAACCTCAATACTCTATACAAAAAAGAAAGAGAGAGAGAGAGAGAGAGAGAGAGAGAGAGAGAGAGAGAGAGAGAGAGAGAGAGAGAGATAGAGATAGAGATAGAGAGAGAGAGATACAGATACAGATAGAGATAGAGATAGAGATAGAGATAGAGAGAGAGAGAGAGAGAGAGAGAGAGAGAGAGAGAGAGAGAGAGAGAGATATATATATATATATATATATATGGGATACTGTATGACACAATGTTAATTTGCCTGTAAGCCATCTAGTCTGGGTTCAATCTTTCGACCAACTCGAAACTCTCATCCTGAGATTTTGCAAGCAGGGCATTGAATTAATGAGCATGCACTCTTTTGCAAGTTCGGTAAAGCGAGCTGCTCCATTTGATAGCATTTGCTTGTGGATGTCAAATATACCAGGGTACCTATCAAAATGAGTATGCCATTGTATACTGCACTGTTACCCTTGCCATCGTCTGATTTCCTGCTTTGCTTGAGGCAGCACACTGAAAATGGAGAACAGACGTGTACAGGGTGAATTTTCAGTGATGGAAACATTCATGAATAAGGGTTCTTGGGTGGGTACCCTCATGTCCTCCAAGGGTGTAGGGGAAATAAAAACAACAGCACCGTCACTGCCAGAGAGCTGGATTATAAAAGGCTTCAGGAGCAAATCATGATAAATCATCAATGAAATGGTTAATAACAACTTTTTAAAAATGAAGCAGCATAGCAGAGAGCAGTACTACATTGAGCAACAATACGGAACTGCACGACAAATGCAATAAATGGGTGTTTATAAATGTGTAATTAAATAATGGCGTTGTTTGTTGGAGTTGTGTGTTTTTGATCCTTTTTTTTGAGCTTACTTAACAATAAGGGTAGTTTGGGGTAAAAATGAACTTCAAGTTCTGCAAAATGAAAAATGTACATGGAGGTTGATGAAACCACATATTTCAGGAGATATTTCCCTGCTACAAGTAGACACTTGTCCCACTGATGTGGTTGCATCTTGATGCCTTCTGCATATAAATATTTTGAATGTGTGCGGAGCAATTTCGGGACACCCGCGTTGTCGCCAACATCATTCATGAAACCTCATGCCAACTAGAAGTTCATTGAGTGGTCACAAGAGGTTAAAATCACAAGATGACATGTCTGGACGGCCTAAGGAATTCCACGTGCATTGATCCATCAGAATCCAAAACCACTGTTTGCTGAACTTTGTGAATTTTTTGTGTGGTAGGGACCAAGAATGTCTCCGCTCAATTGCTGGCTCACTTTGATTCTGATGTGAAACGATGGACCCACATCTAAGGATTCTCCAAATTTGCTGTTGAACACGTTTTAAGCTTCCATGAGAAACAGCTCAGTTGGTTGCATGTGAGAACGCTCAAGATCGCAGCTCACCATTTGGCAGCCATTTTTTGACCACAACGTACCATTTAAACATAGCTACTCGAAAGACTCGCGTCACCAGATTATGTAGATGATCTAACTATGCAGATTTTCACCAAATTATCTTATGAATTTCATCCGGTCTGATGTTCTCCTCAACAAGGAAGTTGTCGTTCATGCACTTGCGTTTCACAGCACACATGACTGTCGTATGTTGGCTGCTTACCCAGAATACTTTGATCGGTATTGATTTCACTTCCTGTAAAACTTGCTCATGTGAGATATTATTATCAATGCACAAGATTTGAGTTTGAAATAATTTAAAAAAAATTTAAATACCCTGTGCAAACCATGAACCACCTTAGTAGAATTTCCCTTCTTACCATACATCAAGCCTGCATAGTTACCTCCGCCACCAAAGGTGAAGGAGGTGATGTTTTCACCCCTTTCTGTCTGTTTGTCTGTCTGTCTGTTTGTTTGTGTACAGGAAATCTCAAAAAGTTGCAGACGGATACGGATTAAATTTTGGGGACAGGTTGGGTGTGTCGCAAGGACGAATTGATTCGATTTTGGTGAAGATCTGAATCTGGATCTGGATGCGAGAATTATTTAATTTTTAACGTGATTCTTCACCATTGAGAGATCGGGTCAAAAACGATATAGTACTGTACAGCACGATATTTCAAAAATGTAATGGGCCCGACATGTTCTCGTGGATCAGGCATTGCGTGGTGGAGGTATGAGCTCTTCCGAGTGCCCTTCTAGTTTCGATTGGAGTTATATCATAATAATCTTTTAATTCTCTTATTCCAATTGCCATCTCTCATTGTGTTTATCCGATGCTTTGCTGTGGCCTTACCCCTGTCTGTTATACATTGCTGAGCAGCACAAAGAGAAGTTAGAGAAACTGCGCGCACAGGCGGACATCTTTTGTCAGCGTCTTGGCAAGTACCGAATGCCCTTTGCTTGGACGGCCATTCATCTTCTGCACATTATCAACAGCGTTGGGAGCCTGGAGAGGGATGGTGGTGAAGTTGATGGGTGTTTTGGTTTGTACATTTAATGGTTTTGGAAGTTTAAATATAAATTTTGCATCTAACAACCTTTAAATATTCGAAAGTGATGAGTTAACAATGCTGAGATTGTTTTGGCAGCTTAGGGGTGCATCCCACATTGATTATAATGCAAGCAACCATTGTACCATTTCTGGTGAAGGATAAAGAAAGTGGAGCCTTTGTTTTCAAAATGAAAATATGAAACATGAAATGTATATATTCTGGAACAGAAAACTTGTTGCAAATTTCGGAAAGTTTTGGTAAAAAAATTCTACAATAGTGGACTTTTTTTTCTTTTTGAGATGATGAGGAGTTACCAGTGAGTCAATGGCCAAACATTAAAAAGTCAAGCAAAGTGAAACTTGTTTTTAAAAGAATCCTTTTATGTTTTACTCACTTCGTTGTGCAATAATTTTTGCTCAGAATTTCGTTTCGTTTAGACGAGGCGTGGCTCTGTTTTCAGATCGTAAAGCCAGCTGGACGGAGAGGCGAAACTCCGCAGCACTGGGAAAACGATCACTGGATCGCTTGACTAGTGGGGACGAGGTGTACAGCCTCTCCAACTTCCGGCCAGCAACACTTACCGTCACAAACTTCTTCAAACAGGTTCTCTCAACATTGGATTCTCTTCCTTGACAGATTTTTGGGTTGCCGTGTGTGTGTGAGTGTGTGTGTGTTTGCTTTTTTATTGCGATACCAGAAACATGAAAGTATTTATTTGGAAATGAAGGGGATATGTTCCGCTACACTTCCACCAATTACAATCATGGTGTTGAAATGTGTACACATGATATTAATGTCCATGAGATGGGCTTAGAAATGACTATTCAATGATTCTACATTACCTACATATGAGGCTGGTGTTGGCTTAGCAGTTCGGGTGGTGGCTTGGGATCCTAGGATCCTGAGTTTGAGCCACGTCGGTTGCTGAATTACAACCAGGGGGGTTGACTCTGCCTGTCATCCTTCTGAGGTTGGTGAAATGAGCAAAAGTGCACTGGTAATACGGACACTACATCAGTGGCATAGCCGTGCTCTTAACCGATGATGCAACCAGCAGCAAAAAGGCTGTACACTATCGGTACCCACATACTCTTCTAATTCTTAGAGCCTGGTGTTGGCGCAGTGGTTAGGGCAGCGGCTTGGGATCCAAAAGGTCCTGAGTTCAAGCCCCGTTGGGCCACTGAATTAATACACCAGGGGGTGGACTCAGCCTGTCATCCTTCCGAGGTCGGTGAAGTGAGTACCAGTGTACTGGGCCGGTGTATACCCTGGTTAAAATAGGTGTACCATATCCCTGTGTCGTAAGAGGCGACCAAGGTTGCGTCAGGAAAGCCATCCGGCATAAAACATGTGCCAAATCACTATGCGGATCATACGGATGATCCGCTGTGGCGACCCCAAATGGGAGCAGCCGAAAGAAGAAGAAGAAGAAGAAGAAGAAGAAGAAGAGAAGATACTCTTCTAATTCTTCTTCTCTTACTTTTAATCTTCAGGTCCTTTCAAGGAGAGGTAATGGAGTGTGATGATTAATAATCCGGAAAAAAGGAACATTCGTTATAATAAATTTATTAATAGCAGACAGCACTTTTGGTGGACACTCCAATTTTAATAAACAAATGTAAACTCCATAATGAAACGAGAACGGCACTCGGGAGAGTACATACCTCCGCCAGGCTGAACAGTTTATGTTTTGTGTCCCACTGATAGGCTCGATCTGGATCCAGACCTCAATCAAAATCGAATCAGCTTGTTCTTATCATCTACACAACTCGTCCACCTTGTTTTATCATAACCTGTCCACAACTTTTTGAAATACCCTGCTATATGTCATTTTTAGTTCCATCTCTCAATGGTGAAAAAAATCACTTTTAAAATTTTAGTATCCAGATCCGATCTTCACCAAAATCTAATCAATTTGTCCTTGTCACACATCCAACCTTTGTCCATACACAAATCAATTTATCCACACATAAATCGTCCGAATCCATCCACAACCTTTCGAGATATCCTGCTCACAGACAAACAAACAGACAGACAAACAGGGATGAAAACAACCAACATCCGCCTTCAGTAGTAGAGGTAACAACCGCACTGGCAAGTTTGTTTAAGGTGAAATTACAAGGATTACAAGGAAATTATACATAGGTGGAGGCGATTGGGTCCATCATGCCTGTGCCACATCAATACCAGATTTTAATCAATCCGTCGATACCCTTCCCTTCGTGTGCAGCCCTTTTTGGCTGTTACACTGGTACTCATTTTGCCAACCTCGGAAGGATGACAGGCTGAGTCAACCACCTGGTGGTAATTCAGCAGCAAGCGGGACTTGAACTCAGGACCCCAGGAACCCAAGCCGCCACCCTAACCACTGAGCCAACACCAGGTTATTTAAATGAATTTAGTTTTTCATCTGTAATTATTGTCTAGCAGCAATAACCCCAGTTTGCCGTGCTCTTGTACGCGTAACTCTCTGGTTGACTTTATTTATTTATTTATTTATTAAGGGATGGGGAGCAGTGGTGGGGAAGGGGAAGAGTCCTGGTATACCAAATTTTTAGATCCTCGTGGAGGATCTCTAAGTCTTACTCACGTTGTTGTTCTTCATCTTCTTCTTGTGGACTTTTTTGTTTCACAGCCTCCAGTTTTCATCGAAACTTCCTGAAATTTGGCGTATATATGTAACAATACCCTGTGCAGACTGTAACCATCTCCGATTTTGAAAATTCCTCCTAGAAAAAAAAGTTATGACGTCAAAATATCTCCGCTAATGGAAATCGCCTAAAAAATTATCTCCGAAACTAGGCAAGCTTTTTGAATTCTGTTTGCGGGAATCGAACAGGGCATTAGCACAGATGAATTCCCGCACATATGATACATCACTATGATGTCATATTAATTTTTATGACGTCATTCCTATTTTTTGACATTTTTTGTTTCACAACCCAGAGTTTTCATCGGATCTTCGTGAAACTTTCCATGTATATGCAGAAAGCCCACGCGCAGGCAGTAACCATCTCCGATTTTGGAAATTCTTCCGAGAAAAAAAGTTGACGTCATAATATCGCCGCTAATGGAAATCGCCTTTACCATTATCTCCGAAACCAGGCAAGCTGTTTGAATTTTGTTTGCGGGAATCAAGTCAGGCATTAGCACAGATAATTTATCGCAAACCTGATACATCACAATGACGTCATATTAGTTTTTATGACGTCATCATTAAGAGGACGAGGATCTTAGCTCATTTGAGCTTGTTGATACAATGATGAGTGTATATTGTTTGCTCTCGCAAGACTACTGTGGTCTGTTTACAGTGCCTTACATTGTTTTCTCTTTACCCTGTACTCATCGTTTCTTTGTGTTTTTTTGCACATGAAACAGGAAGGCGATCGGTTAAGCGATGAAGACCTGTTCAAGTTCCTTGCTGACATGCGACGTCCTTCCTCCATCCTGAGGAGACTTCGGCCTATAACAGGTACCGGAACATCAGCTAGTCCTTTAATAGATCCCATGTCATGGTTTCGTTTGTTTATTTATTTTCCCTTGCTCGGTTAACCCGTTAATTTATCACATATGTAATCATATCAAATGAGCTGAATATTTACGTTCCAGATTTTTTTTGTGTTATAGTCTCCACATTCGGTAAGAACTGGTGCACAGAAGATGTGGCTTAGAATGGATATCGTGTTGCGTGGTATGTTTTCTATAACTTCAAGAATTTTGAAGCAAAAATGTTTCGGAAACATCGTGGTGCTTTTGCGACCTTCCTCGTGCGAAAAAAACATTTGTGCTGAACAAACAAAGCATCTCAAATGACTCAAAAATTGGATCTGAGAATTAGAGTGCGATGACCGGTTCACTTCCCGAGAACGAGAAAAAGAACCACTTCTCGTAGCCGTTGCCTCATCTTTAAGCTTGCGCAAAGCACTATCGAGGTGGACTTGCTTTTGAGCTGTGGTCTTCAGCGTGGATCATGCTCTCCAATTGATCGTCTGTAAAAAAAAATTCTCTATTCGCACATTTTGCAGCCCAGCTTAAGATCGACATCTCCCCGGTTCCTGAAAACTTTCCATATTGCCTCACGCCGGAGCTTCAGCAGGTCAAACCCTACCCGGATGTGCGAGTGAGGCCGACTCGTGAAATCCTGGAATTCCCCGCACGCGACGTGTACGTTCCCTTCACAACTTACCGGTAAGCCTGAATCTCCGAAACCTCGAGATAAGTTGGATCCTTACTCGGTTCCTTTTGGCCGGTTGTTTATATCACTGTGCTTTTTTGTAAAATTCGTCTTGGATAATGGTTTTAAAAACGACAGTTTCATTAACAAAGTGGACTTGTGTGATCGAAGGTGTATGTTTTGTACAAGGCTGTGAAATAATACGTGCAGTCGACTGCGGATGTGGCACGCACAAAAAGGCTGCTTTATTTAATTTATCCAAGTATGAAAATGGACCGAGAAAAATATAACTCGATTGCAAACATGGTGCACGGCCTACCGACACGTTGTTTGGCTCTTTCTGATTGATTTCTGTTGGATTATTTTTACAGGAATTTCTCGAGAGATAACGGATGCTTCTCGCCACCCATGTATGCATGAGGATAGCAGGGAAGGGGGGGGGGATTGTGAAGAGTTCATTTGTAAATGGAACTGTTGGGAAGTGTTGAAGATAAAATGGAAGGAGCGCGTGGAAGGAATGGGGAAGGATGTGCGGTTAAAGGGGGCGAGAGAGAGAGAGGAGTAATTCGACAAATTTGCTCGATTATGTTGAGACGGCCTTCGTATTTATGTGTTTATTCAAACTTTGAAGACAAAACAGCGGGGAGATAAGCTTATTATGGTTGACCAAACAAACATTGAAGTGAGCTTCAGAGAAAGAATTCGACCAGACTCGGTGGTGTAATGATTGGAGCGTCCGCTCTGAGTACGGGAGGTCGGAGGTTCGAACCCTGGCCAAGTCATACCAAAATACTTCATAAGTGATACGTGGTGCTTCCGTGCTTGACGCTCAGCATTTAAAAATGATAGAGCACGGACAACCAACAATAGGTTGGCAACCATAGTGCAGGTTTCAATGGGCCTAGTCGTGTCCTCCTGCGTTGAGGTTCCTTGTAAGAACTCATTTCAAGGACCTGGAGGATGGTAATGACTTCTGTAAGAACATTGGCTACAAGATGATGGTTGTATTTCTTATTGACATGCTGGCTGTGCTGAGATTGATGAAAATCGAAGCAGCGAGAAAAATGAATGGCATTCAACTTTTCAGATGTTTGTCTGAACAAGAGTTTCTGCACATTGTTTTATGAGTCCAAAAGTCCAAGAGAAGGTGCTTTCAAACAAGTGGTTCTGTGCAGCTTGTCAGCTATCTACTTATTGTGGACAAATTCTTCTTTTTTTTTAATCACTTTTCACTTTGTAGTTGACCCTCCTCCTTACTTGTGTAATATATAAATGCCCCCTTGACATTTTCATACAATTCATATACGTATGGATATATTTCCACTTATCTTGAATGAGTGATTCATGAAAGAGGTGTCGTTCAAAAGTTATGGGAAATATGTTTCTGACTGTCGTGGTAATGAGATGCCTCCCTTGAGCGACTGGGTTTGTAAGTGATGGTGGTGGTCGTATGGCAGCTTAGCTGCCGGGGTAGCTATCATTTCTTGAAGCCTGACTGTGTTGCTGATGCAGTGCCGCTCTACCAGTACACACACTGGAACTGGTACTCATTTCGCCGACCTCAGATGGATGATATGCTGAGTCAACCCCCTGGTGTATTAATTCAGCGGCTGGCGGGGCTTGAACTCAGGACCCTAGGATCCCAAGCCGCCATCCTAACCACTGAGCCAACACCAGGCTATGTGTGTGTGTGTGTGTGTGTGTGTGTGTGTGTGTGTGTGTGTGTGTGTGTGTGTGTGTGTGTGTGTGTGTGTGTGTGTGTGTGTGTGTGTGTGTGTGTGTGTGTGTGTGTGTGTGTGTGTGTGTGTGTGTGTGTGTGTGTGTGCAGTATGTTTACATTGTATAAGGATCAATGCCCCTCACATGCCATCAATACTTTACCGAGGTTTGTGCTTTGTGATGATTATAATTTTCATGTAAGGGTGCTGTACGCTCGGCACATGTGGCATGAGGAATACCCAGAAATTCCGGTCTTGTCAATGTAAGCATCTTGTAAGTTGGTGGAATATTCTAAAAAGAATGTGTGCTTCCTATATTTATTATATTACATTGACTCGGGATTCAAGTTTTATGAACTCACTTTTGCTGAACTCCTCTGCTCTTCTAAAGGCATCCGATCTCAATGGTCATCTTTTTGTTGTTATTGTTGTACAGAACAGTTTGTTTGAGGAAGAGTGAGGTGACAGGTCAGAATGGAAGAGTATTGACAGTGATCTTGGCAAGAAGAGCAGGATGCCAGACTGTATTGATTGCCCAAGATATTTCTAGGGATATGGTGCTGCACTTTTTGCTTGGGCTTTTTGACCTTCGACCATTGCTGGGGGTGGTGCAGCAGCACATCCAAAGTTGAGCGATGGTCAGAGAAAGAAAGAAGAAAGACTGAATGGATTCCACTGTTTTGTTTCTAATTGTATGCAAGATTACTGGCCTGTCATCCAGTGGTTCTGTTTTTCACCTTTCTTGTGAATGCGAGGGACGGTCACGTGTTATTTTGTTTTTTAGGTAGTGTCCTATCTTCTCCATCAGTGCGTTCCCTCGTGACCGCAACCCTCTTCCCGAAAGTCTCATTCTGGGTACACTGATGTATGTGGAAGGGCAATCGCTCTCAAGTAACTTTCTTTCTCGACCTGCAAAGTTAATCTGACTAATGAAAGCCCCTGTGGTCTCTTAGAAAACCACCCAACCACTGTAATCCATCCTCATATGAGCCAGAGCTGAGGTTTATTTGAGTCGAGCAGGTAAGCCGGTTCCACCAGACTGTTGTTCGGGAATTCATTCCCAATGCAGTTTGGAATAATTAGGGAGTTTGCAAAGAATATCCTTTGACAGCATTAATGCCACGAACTGCTAAGACAGCTCAGGTTTCTCGGAGCAGTAAATCGACGGAAAGGTGATTATATGTTGGACGGAATTGACTGAATAGTTTGTGGTTATATTATATTTTACTTTTTGGTAGGTGTGCGAACCAGCGACTCTGGGCTCATACACCACCCACGTGCGTAATCTCGAGACAAAAATGCACATAACTTGAAATTGCATGAACATCGATATTTGTAGACCTCCACCTGCACTGTCCAGACCCAAGAGCTCTGAAACAAGGTGTCATCCAGCATTATACGTGCTGTGGTTACGATGTTTACCCTATTCAGGCACAATCGCACAACATGCATTTGTAAGAGGTATATTGCTGTCTGAACACAAAGTCCTTCCTTGGCACACCTGAGCTTCCAACCACATACAAAGCTTTCATCCGCAGTCTGATGGAGTACTGCTATCCCCTCTGGGCTGGTGCTCCTGCCTCACACCCAGCTCGGCTTCACGCTGTAGAAACCAAGGCATTTAAGATCATCGGTGTCTCCTGCGATGAGGCTGAGTCTTTGGGTGTCTTACTCTCTCACCACAGGCAGGTTGGTGGTCTTTCTTCTTCTGTCTCCTCTCTGCCCCCCCCCCCTTGCGTTGTCTGTGCTCTGTCATCCCCCTATATTTCCACAGGATGCCCAAGGTCTGCCAGTAACCCCCTTTTGGTGAAACTCCCAAAATGAAGAATCACTGCTCACCTTCACCCTTTCATTCTGATTTTTCCTACCTCTGGAACAAACTCCCACACTCTCTTGAAAACAGCTGTTCATCACCATCTCATATCTTCCCCCATCCAAAGCCATGATCTTTTCTACCCCCGTTAATCCACCCCAAACCCACCTCCTTCAAATTCCCGGCTTTCCTTCCTGAAAGTCCCTGTGGTACCATCTTCTTATTTACCCCATGTACCCCGCCCCATCCCTCTCCCTTCCACAGATCTAATGTACTCTCTGTTCCCCACTGTTTTGTGCTTCCCTCTCCCGCCCCTCTTGTCTCCTGCTCCCTTTGTTATATGTTCTCTGTGTTAGCTCTTATTCGAGCCTCGACATTGATTACAAAAAAAACTATCTTTATATACAAAAATCTCAGAGCCCAATCTCTCTGCCAGTTTCCTAGTCTCTCTGCTAGCAACCCTTAACTGATGGCTCCCTACTAAAACTGAGCTTTTCTCCAAATGTAGGGAATTATCTCACCAACCTTGACACCTCTCCGAGAAAAACACCTGAGTGATTCAGTGTTTGGATCCTCAAAAATTGTGCCCCTGCCCTTTCTGCTTCTCTTTCTGTGCTCTTCAACAGATCCTTATGGGACCACCTTCTTTCATCATGGAAAACTTCCAACATCTTCCTTATCCACCAAAATGGTTCCAAGACAGCCACTTTCAATGACACATCAGTCAGTTTCCTTCCGCTTCGCAATCTGATTTATTCTGTTATTGCTGCTGACCTCCAGTCTTATCTCCTCACTCCTGAATCTCAACCTATCTCTTTAGTTTCTGCCCGAGCCACAGCCTGAAAAATGCTTTTTCTGCCGTATCAGAACCTCAATCAAGAGGACATCTGCTGTCCCTTTAATAGCGAACGTCACATAACCTTCCTCTGTAATCTGCTCACTGGCATTGTGGAGTCACTCCTGATTGATTCATTCATTTTTTGGACAGAATTATCTTTTCACACAAGCAGTGAGTTGCTCTCGATGTCTCTCTCTCTCTCTCTCTCTCTCTCTCTCTCTCTCTCTTTCTCTCTGCCTCTCTCTCTATGCCTCTCTCTCTCTGCCTCTCTCTCTCTCTCTCTCTCTCTCTCTCTCTCTCTCTCTCTCTCTCTCTGTCTCTGTCTCTCTCTCTCTCTCTGTCTCTGTCTCTGTCTCTGTCTCTTCTCTCTCTGCCTCTCTCTCTCTCTCTCTCTCTCTCTCTCTCTCTCTCTCTCTCTGTCTCTGTCTCTGTCTCTGTCTCTGTCTCTGTCTCTGTCTCTGTCTCTGTCTCTGTCTCTGTCTCTGTCTCTGTCTCTCTATCTCTGTCTCTGTCTCTGTCTCTGTCTCTGTCTCTTCTCTCTGTCTCTGTCTCTGTCTCTTCTCTCTCTGTCTGTCTCTCTCTCTCTCTCTCTCTCTCTCTCTCTCTCTCTCTCTCTCTCTCTCTCTCTCTCTCTCTCTCTCTCTCTCTCTCTCTCTCTCTCTCTCTCTCTCTCTCTCTCTCCACCTCCTTCGAACAGATAGGCTTCTGCTGACCCAGATGAAATTAGTAACCGGTCACCTACCGAGAATATGTTGCTCAACGCTGAAACATCTCACTCACCAGACCACATCTTTTAAGACCGAGTCAAATATGAACCAATTTCTGGTGTGCTATTTAAATGCGCCATCATTCCATGCACGTTAGAGTTAAGTATTTTTTTTTCTCTCGTAAATATAAATTACAAACGTGTTTTACTCCAGTTGATGATTTTCTTTTTCTCCATAATTTTCGGTAATCTTTAAATGACCGATCTTTTGATGTTTTTGCAAACCTGTTTCGTGACTTATAACGTGTATTCACCTTAAAGTTCCACACCTGTTGGAGGCCATTCGGCCTTTTTACTACTACAGAGAAAAGCTTGAAGAGCAAGTTTTATGGGTTTACTTTGCGTGGTCAACAATACGTTGTTTGTGTCCGGTACTCGAGGTCCAACTTCGGGCGTTTAGCCGATTGTGTTGATGACATTTACTGCCAGTTGAAGCCATTGTTGGAATAGCATTGGATTGTTCGTGGAGCCGAGTGAAGAGGAATGCGTTGGTAAATTTGGATGGGGAATGACGAATAGAGAGGGTCGAGAGCAGTGGAGCTGGTGGAGAGAAATGGTTTAGCCATAGCTGGTTCATTGTTCTCGAAGCGGGATAGCCACAACATTACTCGCAGAAGTGGACAGCACCAAACGGAACTGGATTTGTTGTTCGTGAGGAAGCAACATCTGTGGAGGATCGTGGACGGTAAGATGTTGGTGAGAAAGCATGTCACCACCCAGCCCAAGCCCCGCGGTGTTTGTTAAACGCATGCTGAAAATGAACGAAGTCAAGCGCAGGGTTTGGAAGATGATAAAGTGGGGGTAAGTACAGGGAGGACATTGCTCTAGAGTACAAGGAGAGGGAGAGAACCAAGCATGAGCAACTTAGCGAAGAAGCAGAAGGTTTAGAGGACGAGTGGAAGAAGTACGGACACGCTGTTAGGGGAACTGCAGAGGTTTTGTGTGGGGGGAAATATCAGGAAATGTTACATCATCGAGGAATATCAGCCAGTTACGGTGGACAGATGAAGTAGCGAAGGTAATCGGTGAGAAGGAGGCTTGGCAAAGGATAGAGGGTGACAACCGGACCGGATGTAGGGATGCTGCACATGTATGGGCAAAAGAATAAAGCAGCAAGGAGAGCTGTGGATAATTAATGTAAGCAATGATATGGAAGAGGAGGTGTACAGCAAGTTGGAAGAGGATGGTGCGAAGAAGATGATCTATGAATTAGCTCGTGGCAAGGATGAGAATGGTAAGAACGTGAAAGGGTGGCTGGGGGGTGAATCGGTGATTAAGGAGGGTGATGGGAAGCTATTGACAGAGAGGGGGGCAGTACTGAAGGTATGGGAAGGATATTTTAAGTTGCCGTCAAAACGAGAAGAAAACAACGGCGAACTGGAACTGCCATGTTATGGAGAGGGGAAAGTCTAATTAGTGGAGATAATGGAGGAGAAGGTGTGGACCTCATTGAAAAGAATGAAGAAGGGAAGAGCACCAAACATTGATGAGGGTGCATATGTAGATGCTAATTGCAGCGGTAGAAGATGGAGACAGTTGGACGAGGAGACTGTTGAACATATGTATGAGAGAATGTTCGATTCCGGAGGATTGGAGAACAGGGCTAATTGTGCCAAGATGGAAGAGGTGGAGAGTGATGTATGAGATCCGGAGAGGTACATATGCATTACGCTCTTTCGTCGTGTCTTAAAGGTATTAGAGAGGATTATGGATGGGACGATGAGGAAGAGTGTAGAGAGGGAGATAGGTGAAGAACGACATGGGCTTAGAAAGGTAGCGGGACGACGGATCGGATGTTCACGCTGACACAGTTTGTGTAGAAGAGGTTGTAGGTGCAGGCTGAAATGGCATTAGGATTTGTGGATCTTGAGAAGGCCTATGATACTGTTCCAAGAGATAGTGATGGTGACACTCAGAGGGATGGGAGTGCTGGAAGCAGAAGTTAGGTTGGTGGAAGGTATGTATGAGGGAATGAAGGGAAGAGTTTTGGTTGGTCCTAGGATGTCAGAGAAATTCAGCATGACATCAGTTTGAATCAGGGAAGCTTGCTCAGCCCACTGTTGCTGTTGTTGCTGTTGCTGTGGGCTGTTGTTGCAGAGAGTAAACGGGAGATGCAGCGGGTGCTGGGGAGGGAGGTGTGGAACAGCCATTCTGGAAACATGGGTTTGAAGATGAGTACAGAGAAGACTGAGGTGTTGTGGGTCAGGCAACAGATCAGAAATGATCATCAGGTTAGAGGGGAAGGAGATCAGATCAGGCAGGGAAATAGGTTGGAGTATCTGGGTGGGGTGGAAACAGTGACTGTGGATGGTAGTTCGAAGGCAGAGGTGTGTAGGAAGATACAGGTGGGTGTGGATGCATTGAGAAGGGTGGAGGGATTGGTGGCAGACAGAAAACGTATCAAGGAAGTTGAAAGGGAAAGTTCTGGTGTTTTGTGTAGCGCCGGCCTCGGATTACAGTGTCGAGATGGTAGGGGAGAGAGACAGAGAGACAGAGAGACAGAGACAGAGACAGACAACAACAGAGGATGCAGGTGTGCGATAACAACTGGGTTAGGAATATTGCGGGAGTGGAGAGGGTGGATCGAAGGAGGATTGATGAACTGAGGGACGAGATTGGTGTGCAGATGAGCTTGACATGGAGATTGGGAAAAAGCTGGCTGAAGTGAGCTGCACACTTGGTGCAGACGGCGGAAGAGAGAATGCCAAAGAAAGTGAATCGGTGGAGGGAGCAAGGTAGTCGGAAAAGAGGAAGATTGTGGTTGAGATGGGCGGATTGTGTGAGGAGGGATATCAATAAGTTTGGGGTGGTTTGATAGAGTAGAGAGTCGGCTGAGGACAGAAGGAAGTGGAGGAGTATCGCGTTCAAGGCAAGGCACAAGCTTGGTACCATTCAGCCTCACCCATTATCAAGGGAAGACAGGAAGAAGTTAGCAGCCTGGTGCACTAGCTATAAGTACCTGCTTTTTAAATACTTGTCTCACAGACTAAACATTTTTGATGTGCCTGTCGAGCGGAAAATCTGTCCCCGCATGTTGGGTTATATAATTGTCAGACCCCGAGCACTACATGTCACAGGATGTGCCTAAAAATCGAAGAAATATATCTGATGTCACAACATTTAACGAAACTGAACTGGTAGTTAAATGTATGAATATGGGCTGGCAGGATAGTCCAGAGGTATGTGCAATCGTATTTGAGTTGTTTAGCCTGGGTTCAAATGTTGACCCAGCTACAAACTGCCACCTTGGTGTTTCAGATGCCGGGTGATGATGCATCAATGCGCGCACCGTCCATCGGATGATGTTAATCCGGAAGGCGTATCTGTCAGCACGAGTTGTTGTTGGGCGTTAATAGATTACGTGGTGTCTTTCACAAAGAGCAGGAGCGTTATTGCTGCTTCGGGAGAAGTTCCAAATTCCTGTTAGTCTAACATCATATGGCCTGGCCAGCCGGTTTGTGAAAGACTTGGGCTAGAACTGTTCCTCCTGGCCGACGCCACTAAAGGGTCGGAATAGTTGGCACCATTAAGTGTACGAGTGTGAATGTCTCGAAGGCTTGCAATGAGAAAATCAGATAAAATACGATAAGAGTTTCCGTACGTGGACAACACTCCTCCATTACAACCTGTGATGTTTTGCAGTTTTCACTTCAATGAAGACCTTTCAGGAAAATGCATCCCACACAGACCAAAGCAAAGTGTCTTTTGCCTGAATTTGTCCATTGAAGCAAAGTTCAGCTTGAATGTGGAGGACACAGCGGGAATGCCATCCATTCAAGTGATGCCACATACAATAGACTTATTTGTAGGAAAGTTTTCAGCTGCGACGGTTTTCTTCATTTTATTTTGCACATTTTTGGAAACAGCATCACAAGTTAGCGATGAGTGGGTCAAAGTTTTTTTTTAATTTTTTTTTTAAAGTTTTGTTGATAAAGTTGCTCAGTCTTTCTTGAGGGCTGATAGGAATGGCCGAGACCTCGAGGTACGCATGCTCAGCTCTAAGCTGTCCAGGCTGAGTTTGAATCCCGACCCAGCTCGAAGCCGTCATACTCGTGTTTCACAGGCAGGGTGATTCGTCAATGCGTGTGCCGTTCCTCGGATGGACGTTAAACGGGCCTCTCTTCTGCCAGTATTCGTTGGTGGGCGTTAAAGATGCCATGGTGTACTTCGCGAAGAGTAGGCGAGCTATCGCCGGCACCATGAACAAATTGCAAATTCCTGCCCTAACTTGTCGAACGTCAGGCCTGGCCAGCCGGTTCGTGAACTCTTGGGCCAAGCTTCCCCTGGCCGACCCCATAAGAAAGGTGGAATAATGGTGGGCCATAAAGAATAAGAAGACTCGGACTTTTTTTTGGAGGATTCAACATTGAACCGTTTTAGCACGATTACTTTCAGATTATCATAGTCCCGTTTTGAAACCCAGTATTCATTAGCCGATGTCCCATTATTTGCTCGCGACTTGTACAGCGGAATACTTTTTGATGCTTCTAATGCCTCCGCAGACAAAGTCGCTGGAGGCATTATGTTTTCAGGTTGTCTGCCCATCCGTCCGTCATAGGTTTTCGTTCTTGTGATAACTTAAGAACGGCTGAAGGGATCTAAATAAACTTGGTATAAGTCGGTATAATGATGTAAAGATGAACAGATTAGATGATGGGGCCAATAGGTCAAAGGTGAGAGGCCCCGTCATGTAAAAATTCTGTTAGTGCGCTAACTTGTGAGCCAGTGATGGGATTTTTAACCAATCTTGGTATCAATATATATTATGATACAAAGATGAACTGATTAGATTTTGGGGTCAAAGGTCAGACAGAGGTCATGTCAGGTGAAAATGCGATACTTGAGAACAGCTCAAGGGATTTAAATCGAACTTGGTACTATTATTATAATGATGTGTGCGGAGGCAAATCGTTCGAGGTCGCGACATCTGTATGCCAATGTAGTTGAGAAATATTTTCTGATGTAACTGCATGAAAATCTGCTCATGCCTACTGCCCGCATGACTACTTAGCTCTCAAATCTCCAGGGTGGCCTGAAAGTCGCTTTACCCCTCCCCAGTGAAGCATTCGTTCTTAAACATTTTTAATATACAGGTTTTATTGTGCTTTATTTGCAATAATTAATCAGTCATTGTATCTGTACGTGTTCCATCATTCTCCGTGCACCACTGAATTTGTCGCCAAGTCCTTTTAGACATCTTTCTCAAAGTTGTGGAGCCATCTGCGTGAATAAGGCCACCACCGCAG
>NC_140966.1:58719676-58727176 GCF_056783735.1 Eptatretus burgeri
CAAGAAGCTTCCACATAAATTTTGTGATGGGCACTCCAATAGTTTCTGAGATATGAGCAATAATGTACATGTACGTATGGCATATAGGTTCGAAAATCAGCATTTGTAATGTATTATATGACACCTTTAAAATGACACCAAAACCAGCTCTCTAGTTGTTATACTTTTAGAGATATGGCCATTTGAATTCGCGACGTCGTGCTAATTAGTCCAAAGTTCGTTAGTCTGTATCTCACTAATTAAGAGGCTGTTAGCAAAAATATTTGAGTTCTTGCCGTTTTTCATGGGTCCCAAATTGGTTCCCAAAGTTTTACAAAAATCTGAGAGATGACGGCAGATTCTTTGATGATTTGACATGGAATGACCCTATAACTCTCAGCACTGTTGACATCATATTTAATGAATAAGATATAAGGTTCACTTGTGTGACCCAGCAGTATTGGCGGCGGAGGTTTTGCACTCTCCCGAGTGCTCCCCCTCTTGTTAATGGACTGTATCTCTCTATCAGGGCCTGCTGCAACTTCTACATCTGCTTATTTTGACGGTCTACTGAGCCGTCTATTCTTGAGGGGGATTCAGCTGAACTTTAAACTGCTGTTTTAACGACTTGCCAACAGAGGGTGCTTTATCTTTGAGAATTCAGTTGTTTTGTGGATGTAGTGAATGTAGCTGGCCCTTCCATGTGCTTTAACTTTTGGATTTGAAAGATTTGCAAAGAGTCGGTAATTGTTTGCTGCTACATTTGTCAAATTCTTTTCATGGATTATATTTATAGTTATCCGTATAATTATAGCACAACATTAGGTTGGTAGAAATGCTGGGGTGTTGATAGGCCACAGCTATGATGGACCAAATGGCTTTCTTCTGTATTGTTTTCTAGAAAGAAGTCCATAAGTTTTCTTTTATTTCCTTATTTCTTCTCAACTCGTTTCAGATGCTATCAAGGCTCTTTTCTTTTTTTTTTTCTTTTTTTTATTGATCACAATTTTACTGTACATCCTCTTTTATACACGGTGTCCTTTAAATAGTTACCCATTTTGATTTACTGAATACAACACACATATACAACTTTCCAGTTGAAACTTATATGGAACAGTTAGAGTAATGTTTGATGTTTTGTTTGGTTCTCAACATGCCCACCTTCTTTTTCAATGAACATTCGCTTTCTGTTGTATTTCTTGAATGAGCTGTTAGTGAATTCCTTGATTCAACGTTCCCCAATAAATAGATTGGCCGTGGTGGACATATTGCTTGGCCCCCAAGATCTCTGGACCTGACTCACTCCCTATAACTTTGTTTGGGGAGTTTCATCAAGGACAGCTTTTGTCACACACATACAGTCCTTGGATGAGATACTTCATCGCATCACTAATGCTGTTCAGAGCATATCGCATGCCGTCCGTGCAAAAGTTTTGCACATTTTCATCCGATGTCCCCAGATGTGTGTTGAAAGAGAAGCTGAACATGTTGAGTACGAAACAAAACTTCAAACATTTCTCTAACTTTCCCATATTCAACTGGAAAGTTGTGTGTGTTTGTTGTATTCAATAAATATGAAATGGGTACATATTTATGGGACACCTGTGTTCGGGTTAGGTAGTGCGTGCATAACAAAGTGTGCTGTTCCATGGAAAGACTTCAAGCTGGCGGTCCTATGTGCTCGCATTCATTTGTTGATGTTTAATATTCTACCGTGTATTTTGCAAAGACTAGGCGAGTTATTGCCGGCGACTGATTATAGGGTAGTTACAAAAGTACCCGTCCCCTGTGACTGGAAAAGCAAGCAAAAAGTACCCATCCCCAAAGACAGGGAAAATTTAAGTCAATTTATCAATTTAAGTTATTTCAACGACTTTAAAAAGGTTATTTGTGTTGCACTCTTGATTTCACTCAGAGCCAAAGCTTGTGCCGCTCACCGCAAAATGGTGGTGCACTATCGGGCGGCAGAGGTTAGATTTGTCTTACAAGAGGGCAAAACATAGCTATTTTAAATTGTGTGTAACTCCATGAAGATCTGTATTAAATCTACTTTAATCCAGATGTTCATGATGATTTTAAAGATCACTGGAAGGGACAATAAAGTGATTGACTACAGTGCATCAAGAAAAGTGAAATGAAAATGCAAAATAACCAATCAGCAGCTTTTCACACGCAGCGCTGGAAAGCGGCCACCGTAAACAGGAGACAGATAAATGCACAGACAGACACCAAGGTTTGCATTATTAATATGAATAGTGATTATGGTTTTGACACTTGTAGCCACATCCTGCAAAACCTTCCTGAGCAACCAAGATGGCATAAGAATGCACTTCAGCAATGAATGCACCGCGTCGACAAGAAAAAACTGCTTTTTATCGATTTTTCGTTTTGCTGGTTTCAAAAATACAAATTTGAAGTCGTCTCACAGTTCCTTCTTTCAACCCGTACGTGGTACTGCTTGGAAGCTTTGATTGTTGATAGCAACTCTCGTTACCTCCGTCACCGAAGGTGCACACAGGTTATATTTTCATCCCTGTCTGTCTGTCTGTCTGTCTGTCTGTTTGTCTGTTTCTGGACACCTGTTTCAAGATGAGCAAATATCTCAAAAGGTTATGGATGGATTTGGACAAAACTTAGTGGACAGGTTGGGTGTGTGACAAAGATCCGGATTCGTATCCAAGAATTAAAAATTTTTTTCAAGTGATTCGTCACCATTGAGAGGTGGGGCCAAAACTGAAACCGAGCATGATAGATGGATGATGACAAAACTTTGTGGATGAGTTGGTTAGGTGACAATAACAAGGCAATTAGATTTGGGTTCAGGTCCGGATCCAGATGCGACCTATCAGTGGGATGCAAAAAGTAAATTGCTCAGCCTCGTGTAGGTATTCGCTCTACCGAGTGCCGTTCTATTTTGCTTACGGTTCGATGGCATACGGTTTTCTTGTGAATGAGAACGGCGCTAGCATTTTGATGATGTTTTGTAATTGGTTCATTAAAGTACCTTTTCAGTAAAAACAAGGCGCTGTGATTGGTTTTGCAGCTATACTTATGCTTAAGCGGTTAAAGATCACAAAAGAGCTGAATTACAGAGGGCAAAAGGTTAATAAATCGTAAATAGTGAAGAGAAAAAGATGAGAGTTGTGTATATGAAACAGGCAAAGTTGTACAAAGGGCCAGAGTGGGATTTTGCATTGAAAGGAATATATAACACTGTCGATAAATCACAACAATAAAAGTTTTGTTTCATACATGGCGGGCCTTTAGGTCACGTAAGCACTCCTGCGGCAAAATGCATCACATTACTGGAATTCCTGGCTCACTAAACCTTCTTTGCGCAGAACAACACCGCACATGGAGTCTGACCTTTCCCCCATTTTCCTCTCCTTCCCCCCCTCCTTTCTACCGTCTTCCTCTCTATTTTTTTTTACCCGATCCTCCCCCACCATTGCTTCATGCAACAGCGATGTAGCCCGTGTCTCCGGCCCATAGCATGTGCCCTCCCTTCTCGTTTTCTTTTTCACTCGATCCTGCCTTGAGGCCCGGTGACTTTTGCTCTAGTTTTTCAGGCAGTGACCCATCATGCTAGCTGTTTATTTTATAAATGCAGAAATCATCTTTTCTTCGAAACTCTCAATCATTTAACGCACAAAGCCAATGGGGGTAAAGTCATCGGTGCATTGTAAGAACAAGCATGGGCATTGATTGTCTTTGGGTGACTCCGTTTTTATTTTTCATTTTCGGTCATTCATTGTTATCCATTCATCGACTGTTCTCAGATTCCCACTCTCCTGCTTTTGATTCCATGCCTTTTCACCTCGCAAGTTCTTTATGTTTTGTTGAAATACTATTTTTTGAGAAAACTTCAAATGTCACCGTGTGCTTAACTCTGCACCATAAAAATACCACGCTTTCCCTCTCGGTGTTCTCTTGCACTTGGTGTCTCTGCTTGTTGAGATTTTAACCATCATTTTGTTTTTCTTGCGAATAAACATCGCCAAGTAGCAGCCACATTGATAACTAGAAGGGCACTCAGTAGAGCGCATACCTCCGCCACTCAATACCTGATTAACTGGAATATATCAGGCCCAATATATTTTTGAGATATGCTATATATCATTCTTAGCCCAATCTCCCAATGGTGAAGAATCACTTTAAAAATTCTACTAGCCGGATCCGGATCCGGATTTGGATCTAAACTAAAATTGAATCAGTTCGTCCTTGTCACACACCCAACATGCCGACTGGATTTCATCCGAATCTGTTCACAACTTTTTGAGATATCCTGCACACAAACAAACGAATGAAATTGCTCGTTGAGCAAGGAATTGTCGGAATAACTTTGTCATATCTCCATGATCTCTGAAAAAAACAAAAACTTGGAAATCAATTTTATTCTTATAAGTCGATAGTGTTACTGTTTAATTAGTTATAGCACTTCGTTTGGTAATGATCATAACTTGGAAGTCAATCGGACTAGAAATGGCGTTTTTTATCGCAATTTGAAATTTTTGAGCCGACCCCCCTGACATTCGACCCCCGACCGCTAAAAAGGGTGTTGGTGTGACACCCCAATGAGACATATGGTTGGATGCAGAATTGGAAGATGCACATTTTGGATTTGGTTTGACGTCGACACGACCATTTTAACGGACGTTATTGTGAAAATAAGAATTTCGGTTTTTCGGTGACCTTGACCTTGACCTTTTACCTAGATTCACCAAAAACGACAAGTGTCTAAGTTGGACCATGGTCGACGTCTGTACCCAGTTTGGTCATGATCGCTGAAACGGTGTGGCTGCTACAGGGTAAACAAACACACAAACAAACAAAAAGACAGACAGACACAGAATGACGCACACAACCGACCAACATAATTCCCGAAATCCGAAGGATTCCGGCAATTAATAAACAGACAAACAAAGAGGAGTGAAAACATAACCTCCATCCACCTTTGGTGGTGGAGATAACTATCTAAGCCTCGGACGAAGTGATCAACTCGTTTTTTACTTATTTATTTATTTATTGCTCTTTTCCTGGAGTTTTCACAATTGTGGCTTTCTCAAGATGGTGTGGGGATCAATTCGTTTTCCTGAGATAACTTGCTCTGAATCGATTACACTGTTATTGCTGTTGTTAACAGTCCTCGTCGGTGTTATGTTTTACTTTTACCCTCCCCTTTATGCAAAGCCTTCTAAACGCTGTATGTTTTTGTGCTCCTGTCATTGGGACTTCTTTCCGATTTCCATGCACCAACTCAACTCGAGTCGGAAACATGGCCATCCTTGCTACTGCGTTTCGATGTTAACTGTCTAACATGCAGGGGCTCATGATTTGAGTTGGCCCCGATGATTTTTGGACCCTTTCGCATCGCGGGCCAAAGCAAGATTTCTAGAAGTTCATCACAACAATGACGATTCAGAAGATGAGTTCCATATTCTTTTGCTTGCGTTTTGATTTTATCATCTTCATAAATACGAGTCGGTACATGCCTTAAATGTAGAACATCTCCTGGCATTTAGCTCAGATCTCAACTTCTTAATGTCCTTGCAACCTCTCTCTCTCTTCTCTCCTTCCTTTTACTTACGAAAGGCTCCAAAGAATAATTGATAGGATTATATCGGAAGCAAAGAAATTTTGTCCATCCTTTCAGGTTTGCCGCAAGATTTGCTGGGAAAGAATCACCCGCATTCGTAGAAAAGTCACGTTGCGTGGAATGGGAGCTTTTCACTCAACTCGAGTGGACTGTGAAAACAGTTGAGGGAAAACATCGATCAGCTCAAACCCAAGTTGAGTGGTGAATGGTAATGAGGCATTGGTGTATTTGAGATCTTGTTTGGAAGGGAGGGTGTGGAAGGAAAGGGCACAGACTCCAATGACTAGGTGCAGATGCTCCATGTTAAGTGGCATACCTATATATATTATGTAAACAGAGTTGGGAACGGTGGCGCGGTGGAGGCCCATGTTATTGTTATCGGCGAGAGCTGCTTGGTGCTTTGTGAAGCTGTGAATGTTTCTGTGGTTAAGAAGCAGTTCTGGGCAGGTTACCACTCCATCGCATGCAGGTGCATAAATTTCCACTGAGCAGTCATGGGAAACATCAATGAGGGCAAATGTTTGGTTACTTCAATTTTCTGGCAGTTGTGTGTTTTTATGGTTTAATTATTTAATTAATTTACTTGCAGGCTTCTTGTAATTATGTAACCGACGTCTTCAACCAAACAAAGTTTAAACTGAGCGACTTGTGTCGGTTTAGAAGGCAACAAGTAATATTCCCGCAATGCCAACCCTCCCATTTTGTTTGTGCATGCTCCTGGTCTGTTTATTAACCTTAATTTCCCATTTATCATTATTGCTGTGTATACCAAGTCCTGATTATATGTTGAAGCACAAATGGTGGGTGCTTTTGGAGTTTTTTTGGAGTCGGTAGATTCCTTTATTTTGTTCATCAGTAAGGGCGTTAAGCCCAAGGACCCATCTGCCAATGCTGGTTGTTGTTTGGCACTGAAGCTCCCTCCCTCTGTGTCTTTTATGAAGAGTACTCTCATTATCACCGGCACCCTCAGCAAATTACAAATTCTTGCCCTGACTGCTGGAAAGAAAACTGAAAACCACCCAGTGTGATCCTTGCTAAAAAGTTTGCTTCAGCAGTCCCGCCGCTCTGTAAAGAGCATGGTACGACGATGATGATGATGATGAGGAGGAGGAGGAAGAGGAAAGGCAACGGAAATGTAGTACGAGGTCCATTTACAGTGTGAGATCCGGTTGCTCAAGATAATTACCAAAGTGCGAAACTACCAGCGTTATTTGCTGATTTTGAGTTTACCAGGAGACAATGGGAATGGATTCAGATTAGTCTCATAAAAGGAAACCATCCATGAAGAGCATGGCACAACAGAATTCGCTGGTGATTAGCATCTTCAGTGGTTGCGTCCAAAAAGGCTGCATCTCGAATATAGCATCAAATAAACGTTTAATTTCAAAATTCTCGAAGATTTGTGGTGGTCTACCTCCATGTTTTCTGTTTTTTTGCAGTTCGATGGTGAAAAATCTTGAGCTCTCTTAACACGACAACAATCCATCCCCCATTCTGTGTTTGAAAGCCCTCAAAACTCATCGCGATCAAGAATGTCATGGTGTACACACGTCTCGCAGGTATCGCCCGTGAAGAGATTTATTCGTTTCATGCCGTGCATCACGTCTCCTTGTGCATGGATCCCACAACTGGTAAAAACAAGTGTTGTGCTAATTTGTGGGACGTTTTCGTTGTTGCCTTTATTTCCTCCGTCCTCATCGTTGGGACATCCAACGTACTTCGAGAACATCAAAAGATCAAAGACCTTGGAGGATTAAAAGAATAATTTTCGTGTGTGACAAAGTCTCTTGGAACATTTGCAATAAAAGGCGGGTCTTTTCTTATTTTCTTTTCTCTAAATGTTTTCGCTTTGGCCAAAGTGATGCATCCAGGGGGTGGTGCAAATGCCCAGAGGAAAGTGGGTAAAAGGTGAAACTTGAATCTTT
>NC_140966.1:58732176-58827176 GCF_056783735.1 Eptatretus burgeri
ATGCAGAACAACCCTTGAGACGTCGCAAAGTTCAATCACATTGTTCAATCACGTGAAATAAATATTGCAGATATAATCCACCATCTTGCCTGCTCGTCTGTGCACATGTCACATGATACAAAAGTTTGGGGTCTGTGCAAACGTTATAATTTTTTTTTAATGTCTGTTTTTTACCAGTTTTGTTTTGATTCCCTTTCGAGCACCTCGCAAAACCTCTGAAAATATTCACACAGATCCAGCAGATGCTATGGATCGGCAGTCTCTCAGGAGGACAGGGCGTGAGGTCTAGCAGTGAATGCATTAAATCATATAGCTCAATGAAGCTGGTTAATTTTGGCACATTCCTAAATTTTTTGTTCATTCAGTATAATTCTCCAAACAGTAGAAAAAGGTAAGTTTAATTCTTTGGAAATTTCACATTTTATTGTGTATGTATGGAGAATGAGGGACATAGCCTCGCTTGCTTCAAGTAAAT
This sequence comes from Eptatretus burgeri, assembly GCF_056783735.1. Lineage (NCBI taxonomy): Eukaryota > Metazoa > Chordata > Myxini > Myxiniformes > Myxinidae > Eptatretus > Eptatretus burgeri. The sequence continues at coordinate 58,732,652 of NC_140966.1, forward strand.
AGGTATATCTGCTTAGTTGTAAGACTCGTTATTTATTTAAATTATCAGATTTCACAACAGATTTCAACACTTATTTGGTCCGGATGGTATCCAATCCTCAAAACTGAAATAATATTTCGATGATATACTTTAATTAGTCTGTGATAGTACATTGTGGAAAATCGTATCATATAATGCATGAAATCACTCCAAGCTACTCATTTGAAAACTATAGTATGTACAAAAGTGATGTTTCCAGCGATTCGTAGCTATGATGAACAGTCCTTCGATAACATGAATGAGGAAAGTGGAAAAAAAACTTTATCTTGAAGAAATCGATGCAGCCTGTTCCAAGTCAAGGCATGGTTGAGCAGGCCAAAAAAACATGGCGGCTTCAGACGTCAGCGGGGTTACAAAAGAAATACCTTCAGACCCCAGACAGCGAGGTGGCTGAGCATCACCTGATGGGGGATATAATTAAATCAGGCCGTTAATTATCTTCAAAAGGGGTGCTTTAAATAACCCAAACATCCAATTTTCAATCTTGCACTTCCTCGGAGTTTTCTCAGTATGCATGCAAAGTTTCATGCTGCTTGGTTTTATAGTTTTGGAATTATGGAGGAGACACACTGACACACACACACACACACACACACACACACACACACACACACACACACACATACACATACACATACACATACACATACACATACACATACACATACACATACACATACACATACACATACACATACACATACACATACACACCACACACACACACACACACACACACACACGTTGACATTTATTAGCATATATAGTATTCATCAGTGTTCGTCAATCAAAAGTATCCCGTTCCCTTCACAAAACTGGCCTCTATGGACAGGTGGAAAAAAGAAGCCATTTCTGAAAAAGTCGCATCTAAAAGCTCATATGGAGTTTGCAAATAGCATCTTAATGATACTGCAGGCATGTCGAGAAAAGTTTTGTGGTCAGACGAGACAAAATTCAACCTTTTTGGCTAAATTCACAGCGTTACATCTTGCACAACCCGAACACTCCATGTCACCCAGTCAACACCATCCCTATTGTCAAGCATTGTCGTGGCAGCATGATGTGATGGGGCTGCTTTTTCATCAGCAGGAACTGGCAAGCTTGTCAGGATAGAAGGGACAATGGACGGAGAATCCTTGATGAAAACCTGCTTGAGTCAGCCATGAATCTGAAACTGGATGGGAGATTCATATTTTAGCAGGACATTGATCTGAAGCACAAAGATAAAGCCACACTGGAGCGGCTGAATAAGAAGAAAAAAATGTTCTTGAGTCGTCCAGTCAAAGCCCTGACTTGTTCCCAATTGAACATTTATGATGAGACTTGAAGATTGCAGTGCATCGATGATCCCCATCAAACTTGTCAGAATTGGAGCAATTTTTACATGAAGAATCGGCAAAGATTTCACCATCTCTCTGTGAAAAGCTGGCATCAGGTGTGCAGTCATATCTTCTTTATTTATGAGACATCCTACAGACATATATGAATACTCGTTTTACTCTGCGCGCATTACACATCACGTGCAGTGAGTTTCACCTCCCTATGCCTTGTACAGGGTGGTGCAGAGCAGACTGACACAATTCAAGCTGAAATTGCTGTCATCAATCAACATCGAAATCTGTTGCTCTGAGTTTTTGATAATTTTGTGGAGCGTCTAAGACAATGCACTGCAACTGGTGGAGGCCACCTGATGTTATCTTCCATAAATAATAAAATTGCAAGCTTTGAACATAAACCTCGTGTGTGTCAGTCGGCTCTGCACCACCCTGTATTTATTGTTAGTTTTTAAATCGTTTCTGTACACCATCCTTGAGGCTCAGTTTGCAAATCACCATCTACAATTCCAACAGAAGAGAGTACGTCATTTCTCTTTGATGAAAAATGTTTTTCGAGTTTTTTTTTTTTCCTCCTGAAAAATAGACAGTAGTAAACACATTGTCATGTTAATTCTCAAATGCAGCAAAATATCAACATGTTGAAATGTCTACTTGGGCTGTTAACATACTTTTTGAACTAAAGTGTTCATATAAGTTGTAACAGTCTTCGATAATTTTGAAGGAATATGAGTTTAAATATAAAAAGTTGTGAAAATCAGAAGGCAGTTTACATGCAACCTTCAGCATATTTTTTTTTCCATACTCTGTGCTTACCTCATATCCCCTTGTTTTTTCAAGTAGCTTATTAATTCAAAAATTTGAAAACAAATGAACAGTGGAAAGATTTCTGTAAGTATTATTGTGTCAGAGGGTCGGTTAACACAGATTTGCTGAGCCGGATGGTCTAAGACCTCCACAGAAGCTGAAATGATCTTTTAAGTTGCTGCGTTCTTAATAATTACATTTCCCAACGATCGCCCAAACGAAAGCCAAAAATTGGTGGTGCTTGTGTGTGGGATACAAAAGGCAGGAAAATGCTTCTTATAGTTAAAAGGGGTTTATTTACACGGTATTCGTGGAAAAGGGAGGATAAGACAATCAATAAACAATGGCACAGATCTGGCAGTCGACAGGCACAGATAGAAATGGAACACACAATCTTATGCACAATGAGAATTAAATACAACCTGCCAATGGCGCCAAATACCAGACTTGTACAACAAGGGGAACAGCACAGGTGAGGATTTGAGGCTGGCACGAGCTGGTTGTGGCTGCAGGATGATGATGGTAATACAGCCTGACAAGGCTGGCAAATCGGAGCTCGGAGCGGAAGAGAAGATGAATGGTGATGAGAAGGCTAGGAGACAAGAAAATGGTGGCCAAGCAGAGGGAAATATCTCTTCTCCTCCAGGTCCAAGGTCCAACTGCCACGCACATGCATGGATATGGCCCTTCCCACCTCCGGGACCACCCGAATGCATTGCGGGTCCCTCTCATTGGCTGTCCGCTTCCAGTTGGCAGCGCTGCATTTTTGCCCACAACGCTCCTCTCCAAGGCTCCATAGCCAACTTTACTAAAAGGCCAGGAGACAAGAAAATGGTGGCCAAGCAGAGGGAAAGATCTCTTCTCCTCCAGGTCCAAGGTTCAACTGCCACGCATATACATGGACATTGCCCTTCCTACCTCCTGGACCACCCTAATGCATTGCGGGTCCCTCTCATTGGCTGCCCGCTTCCAGTGGGCAGCGCTGCATTTTTGCCTACAACGCTCCTCTCCAAGGCTCCACAGCCAACTTTACTACATGGCCTCTAGTACGCCACACAAACAGTTTGTGATAGTTCCCATGGAAAGTGTGTCGTGCTTTCTCATGTGCCTTTGTTAAATGCCACAAGTCCTCCACCTGGCCTCGCCTGGTACAGGAGGTGTTACACAACAATCTCACCCTATTGTTATGCTCTATAAAGTAAGTCACCTCCCCCTCAGTGCACATTTTACAATTCCACTTACCTCTCAGAAATATCTAATACAAGGGTAAATTGAACTTACTCGAACATACATACCAAGCTATTCTTAAGACAATTTATCCAAACCCTGAGTGTGACCATTTAACTCGTATTGCAATAGTCTGTGTGTTGTTTTTAAATCGAGATTTTGAGACTCCTGGAAGAGCAGAGCAACAGAAAGAAAAGCGTCAACAGACAGGAAGTAAACAAGAAACAGGCAGACATGAACATGGATCTACCGCAGCATGAGGAGAGGGAGTTGCAGGTGAAATTCGATGTAAAAACAGCAGATTTGAAGTGCTGGAGAGAAGGGCGTGAGACAATTGACTCAGGAAGACAGTTCCACAAACAAGAGCAGAGGAGGGATTAGAAGTGAGGATCAAGCTCAAACTTGAGGGGGATAATAAGGTAAAGGTTTCAGGTGAAAACATGTGTGACCAGAGGGAGAATTGTTTTGACAGAAAGGCAAGAGTGTGGGAGGAGCACCATCAGAATGTGTGTCCTCAAAAAGTCCTACCTCAAATAAATAATCAAATGTTATCCATACCAAGTAAGTGCACTCGACACAACTTTCAACAACAATGTTATTTGACATTTTAATGGTAATTATGGAGGGTTTAAAAAAAAATAATGTCTGTTAAAATAATGCAAATATAGTCTATTGTCCAGAACCCCATGGGCACAATTAACTTGAAGTGTCACCTAGAAACAAGCTCAGAGGTCTGATGTTTGGTCGACAGAGCAACGTTCAAATAGGAAGAAGCTGGGCGCATTCACGAACCCGAACAAGAAGCAGTGTTGGGAAGTGGATGTGAAGGGAATAATGGGGATTGGGAAGAATTTGGTGTGGAGGAGGTTTCGGGAAGATCAGGGAAATGGGAGTAGGGAGAAGGAGGAAGGAAATTTAAACGGTTGTTGTGTGGTGTGTATGGTTGAGGCACGTGTCTGCAAAAAGGCTGCGAGTCCTACAGCCTAGCTTTTTCACCGTTGCCTTTTGGGGAGAACAGCAACAACAGAAACAACAACAACAACAACATAAGAGCCCTTTATCTTCAGCTCATTCAGCTTTGCTTCCTGTGACAGATATATTCCTTTCACATAGAGCACAATACATACAAACCAAAGGATATCTCACAGATGTTCCGCACAACACACTTGCTTTAAAACATTTGGTCCACAGATATATTCTTCGTGTGTGTGTGTGTGTGTGTGTGTGTGTGTGTGTGTGTGTGTGTGTGTGTGTTGTTGAGCACACGTGTGTATAGTATGACTTGTAACACTTGCTGCTGTCACTTCACCTTGCGTTATTGATCCAGCAAAAAACACAGTCTGACCCGATGAGTAAGAAAGAAAATCTCCAATAACAACTTCTTACTGAGAATGTGATTTTATAACTTAAGACACCAAACATCAATCACACCTGGATTTTGGCTCTGAGCTACATGAGTTTCATGAAGATGATTTATTTGAGATTAATTTTGATTAGAAAACAAAATTCCTAATTAAAATCATCGACTCCTTCACAAAGTAGCAGGGCACAAACAGCAGGCAATGAATGTTTTTGTGGCTATGAACTGACCCCTGGACAAATTTTTATTCTGCCACAGGGTGTTGTACGAGGTGTGTTCAAAAAGTATCCAACCTTAATTTTTCATGCGTAAACAAATGAAGCTAGGGAGGCGTGGTTTGGTGCACGTATGTAGGCGATCCTAATCCGTATGCGTGAATATTTTCCCGCCTACAGAAGCTGTCAGTCGCCGACAGACCGCCGATGAGTGAGGAAGTGTAAGTGAGCGCCATCGGATTTTCGTTTTTGACAAAATGACGGATCACTGTGGTCTCATCGCCAGTGATCACTGTGTTGAAGAAGTTGGGATCGCTGTTCAGTCTCCAGAATGTCCTGTGCGATCTCCAAACGGAGTTGCTTCTGCTCGATCGTTAGCAGCTTTGGCACGAACTTCGCTGAGATTCTCCTTAAGCCCAAATCCTCAGTCACAATGGAATGAACGGATCCAATGCTGACGCCCGCCTCGTCTGCAAGTTCTCTGATCATGATTCGACGATCCTGCATCAGCAGGGTCCTCACTTGGTCAATGACTATCTCATTTCGGGACGTTGAGGGCCTACCAGAACGTGCTTCACTTTCCACTGATGTGTGCCCATCTTTGAAGCGGTTGTACCACTCTTTTATCTGTGTGGTGCCCATGGCTTCGTTCCCGAAGGCCTGTTGAATCTCGCGGATCGTTTCCACTTGGGAATCGCCAAGCTTTACACAAAATTTGATGCAGTAGCGTTGTTCAAGTTTTCCCATCATTTTGTCAAAAACGAAAATCTGACGGCGCTCACTTACACTTCCTCACTCATTGGCGGTCTGTCGGCGACTGACAGCTTCTGTAGGTGGGAAAATATTCACGCATACAGATTAGGATCGCCTACATACGTGCACCAAACCACGCCTCCCTAGCTTCATTTGTTTACGCACGAAAAATTAAGGTTGGATACTTTTTGAACACACCTCGTAGTTTCGGTAAGGATTTTAAATTGGACAGGAGACCAGTACAAAATTGCCTTCTGTTTTCAAAAGGTATTGTGGCACCTTTAACAACTGCTAGTTATTGCGAACAAACATGACTGCCACTTAAATGCCCCCTCCAAAGGATGACGTACTCGTGAACATCCAGCCTGTGTTGGGAATCAAATTCGGACGACATGGCTCAAAGGCAAGTCAGCCGCCTCTGAGTGACTCTGCAATCCCATGATGAAACTAGGCACTCAGTAGAGTGCATACCTCTGAAACGTAATGCCAGATCCATGAGAACATATCGGACCCAATACATTTTTGAAATATCATGCTATGTATCGTTTTTGGCCCTTTCTCTCAATGGTGAAGAATCAGTTTAAAAAACGAAATAATTTTCGTATGCAGATCCGGATTTGGATATTCACCAAAATCGAATTAATTTGTCATGATCACACACCCAACATGTTCACCAAGTTTCATCCAAATCTGTCACCAACTTTTTGAGATAGCGTGCTCTATATTAGTTCAGCCGTATCTCGCCATGGTGAAGAATCACTTAAAAAATTATCGGATCTTCACCAAAATCTTGTCAGGTCGTCCTTGCCACACACCTAACATGCCCAACAAAATTGCATCTGGATCCGTCCACAACTTTTTGAGATATGCTGCACACAGACAGATAGACAAACAGACAACCAAAAAAGATGTCGTGCATAGCACGAAACTTGCAAAGTCCAAAAAACAAATTTGACCTCAAAAATAATTGGTGGTTGAATTCAATGACCAAATCTGCAACTTCTCTTCAAATCCCAAGTCAATGGGATGAAAATTGAGGATTTTAGAAATACCACCTTAGTTGTTGACCTTTGGTCTATGTTGACCTCAAAAATAATTGGCTGGTTGAATTCCGTGACCTGAAATATAAATCCTCTTCAAATTTCAATTATATCGGATGAAAATTGAGGATTTTAGAAATCTCACCAAATTTGCTGACCTTTGTCCGATGTTGACCTTTGGCCAATGTTGACCTTTTGGCCGAGGTTGACCTCGAAAATAAGTGGTGTTTCAATTGAGTAAGCTGAAATTTTTTTCAGGGAGCTGAATTCAGTAATTTCAAAAATCCTGTTCAACTTTCAAGTCAATCAGATGAATAATGACGATTTTAGAAATCTGACCTCAAGATGACCTTTGGCATTTGACCTCAAAATCAATAGGCTTCTCAGTTGCTTTTTTTTTTCTACAAAATATCTACTTTCCGATCCCCTTTGTAAATGTTGAATCAAATCATTTGCTGCTGGAAGCAACTAAACTCGAGGGCCTGATTCGGAGAATTCTAAAGAGATTATTGTATGCTATTTCAAAACAACCAAACAAGCAAAGGATTGCAATCACGAGAGCCTTTCATACAGTATTCATGCAGCCTGTATCGAAAAGGCTTCTCAGTCTCAACTGAGAAGCCTATTGATGTTGAGGTCAAAGGTCATCTTGAGGTCAAATTTCTAAAATCGTCATTTTTCATCTGATTGACTTGAAAGTTGAACAGGATTTTCATATCAGCTTACTGAATTCAAGCAGCAATTATTTTTTGATAGAAAATAAATAAAAATTTACTTTCACTCTCTTAAAAAGCCTGGTGTTGGCTTAGTGGTTAGGGTGGCGGCTTGGGATCCCAGGGTCCTGAGTTCAAGCCCCGTTGGCTGCTGAATTAACACCAGGAGGTTGACTCAGCCTGTCATCCTTCCGAGGTCGGCGAAATGAGTGCCAGTGTACTGGTCCCGGTGTATGCCCCGGTTAGAATAGGTGTAGCATATCCCTGTGTGTCGTAAGAGGCGACCAGGGTTGGCGTCAGGAAGGGCATCCGGCCATAAAACATTGCCTCAAGAAAAAGCCAAACCCCTGCACAGCAGGGAAAAATGGCTGTAAAAACGGTCATTTTTTTCACTCTCTTAAAAATCATGCTCATAAATTATTGAAATATCAGCCGCTTTTTGTTCGTAGCCTTTTCTCACCTGTGTTTACAAGTCGAGTGACCTGCCCTGTAATGCTTTAAACGGCGGAGTATAATCAGAAATGCTGTTTGGTTGGGTGATGTGAATAAAATGGAAATGTTGGAAAAAAAAAACCAGAAACGCTGAATATAGCTTGCGATAAATCGATACGAGAAACGGGATTGAATGAGACTCATCATTATTATAGGTGAAGATGAAGATGAAGGAGTAAGAGTTTATGTTTAATTACCTCTGCCACTGTCTGTTTGTCTATTTGTGTACAGGATATCTCAAAGAGTTGTGGACGGATTCGGACGAAACTTGGTGGACAGGTTCGGTGTGTGTGACGAAGACGAATTGATTCGATTTTGGTGAAGATCCGAATCCCGATCTGGATACAAGAATTATTTAATTTTTTTAAAGTGATTCTTCACCATTGAGAGATAGGGCCAAAAACGATGTAGTACTGTATGGAATGATATTTCAAAAATGTATTGGGCCCGATATGTTCTCGTGGATCAGGCATTGCGTGGCGGAGGTATGCGCTCTACTGAGTGCCCTTCTCGTTGTAAATTGAAACCGGGCCATCTTTCCTCACCTTACTCAACTATATCATACTGTTTGCAGATTTGGGCTAACTTCGTGGTATCCCCTGGAGGACAATTGTTCATGGTTGGACAGACTCACAAAGGCAGGCAGGGACGTATACAGATTGGGGCAGACGCATGCAGGCAGGGCTGGATGGACACATGCACGCTGAGACCAAGGTCCTTTTATATTCTAGATTTGAAAAAGAATGACCAAGGAGATGTTGGATTCTGTCAGTGCACATTGTGAAGCAGGCCACGTAAGAAGCTGTTTTCACTTCTTCTGTTTTTGGAATTGGCATGGAATTCAAGATGACCAAAGGTAAGCACTCAAATGAGTACAGTGTAGTGTTGTGATGTCATATTCTGTCTGGAGGCATGGTGATATCAAGATAATTTACTTTGTTATGTGCTTTTTCAACCTTATTCCTCCTACCAACGTTTTGGCACTTGCATGCATAGCACTGCATGAACTTGAAATTCCTCTACTTTATATGAAACCCATGTACGGATTGCATTTGACAAGGTCTAAATTTTTCAACATTTCCTGATGGAAGATATCCAGACCAAATACAACCCTCCCCCTGATCCACACCCACTTCCCAGCTCTCCCTCTGCCCCCCTTCCCCCCTCCCCCCACTTTGAGGGGAAAACATTATACAACTGATATGGGTGACCTTATAAGCTTTTCTGTCACATTATGTCCTCAAAAGTTATCTGAGGTAATATTGTTGTGGGCCAGGGTTCGGTGGCGATAAACGCTCACTAGGTAGAGCAGTGGAGTCGTCTCCCACCGAACACCCGGAATTTAGGTCGTGACTCTCGGACAACTCCGAAAGGTCACGGGTCACTGAGGACCGTGGTCACCAATATTTTGAAGGCGCGAGGTGGGGTCCACTTGTCTAACTCCAATTTACCTAAGTACTCACGCCGTCCTACTACTGGGAAAACCACACCCTCGGCCGACTTTGTCCGAATCCAGTCGCTATCACCAACTCGGATCCGGCATAACCGAGCGGAAGTTACCAAAGCCGCGCCGGACCAAATGAACAATTTACCGGCCCGAACGGCCTTACTAATTCTCAATACGCATCATGCTAGGCCAATGGAGGAAAGCACAGAAAACTAGCTGGTACATTTAACGGGTTTAATTATAAGGGAGGGGGACACAGAGAGCAGAGTTAAACCGACTAAAAGCAATGCAGGTATGTGCAAGACCTTGGTTTTCAAACCCGGGAGCGCGACCCCAAGTGGGGTCGCCGAGCAAATTTCGTGGGGTCGCGGGCGTCCGCTTGCCGCAAAAAAAATTGTCTATTTTTGATCGGTGTTCGCTTTTATGGGATGTAATATAAACGGTTCGTTCAAAGTATGGGAACCGGCGCAACATGAGGCTTGGAATGGGATCCAGCCGATGCATGGGCTCGCTGAAGGGCGGTTCATTTTGGCGGGAGATTAGTGGTTTGATCCACGGCCTCTCAGACTCAGACTCTGACTATCATTAATGTCTATTCACGTCTCCACATACGACTCGAGACCTTATTTATGATGGCAGCACCGGCCACCAGCAAATCTCGAGAACATTCTTACCAGGATAAATTTCTGGACCTTGGATTTTACTACGTGGTGGATAAAAGTGGGGCACAGAGGCCTCAGTGTGTGATTTGTTTTGAAGTGCTTTCTTCGGAGTCTATGAAACAAAATAAGTTGCAGAGGTATTTGACTACAAAACATGCACCTTATCAGGATAAGGAGAGAGCGTTCTTTGAGAGGAAACTTCTTGCACTCAAGAATACGTGTCTTGACAGAGAGGGTACATGCCATCAGACCAATTCTCGGGCATTAGCGGCCTCGTATCGAGTGTCGCTCCATGTTGCTAAGACTAAAAAGCCTCACTCCATTGCGGAAGAACTCGTGCTGCCATGTGCAAAGGGCATGGTATCTCTGATGGTTGGGGAGGAAGCGGCGAAGAAACTGGCAGCTATACCCCTCTCTGACAACACCATCCAACGCAGAATTGAAGATATGAGTCTGGACGTAACAGCTCAGGTCATACAGAAGATCAAGGAATCGCCGTGGCATGCCATACAGTTGGACGAGTCCACTGATATCGCATCGTACGTGCAACTCATCGTCTGGGTCTGCTTCATCAATCCTCATAACTTTGTCGATGAGCCTCTGCTCATCAAACCATTGGAGGCCACCACCAAAGGCGAGAACATTTTTGGGAAAGTAGAGCAGTTTTATCGTGACCATGATCTGGACTTCGGAAAGTTGCTCGGTTCTACAACAGACGGCGCGCCAGCAATGTTAGGAGTGCGTTCTGGATTCAAGGCTAAATTGCTTGAGGTGGCTCCTCAGACCTCCATGGTACACTGCATGATTCACCGAGAAGTGCTCGCCTCTCGTACTTTGCCAGAAACCTTGCAGAGCGTGCTCTCAGAAGTCGTAAAAATGGTGAATCACATCAAATCGAGCGCCCTCAACACTAGGTTATTCAGACTATTCTGCCAGGAGATGGACGCCGACCTAATAATTTACTATTCTACACTCAAGTCAGATGGTTATCTCGAGGAAACCTTCTGCGCGTTTACGAGCTCAAAGATGAACTGAAGGAGTTCATACGCACACAAGTTCCTCTTGGCTGTCAGAACTGTGCTATCTCGTTGACATCTTTGAACGTCTCAATGTCCTCAACCGCTCCCTCAAAGGCAAAGACGCCAACCTCATGATTTTTCACGACAAAATGAGCGGATTTCTGGCGACTCTAAAATTACTGGCAGACAAAGCAGCTGTTAAGCACTTCAGCCTTTTCCCCCATCTGGTGGAGCATCTAACGACCTGCCAGTACGATGATACTGAGCTCCACAGACTTTCTGGGGAGATAGCACGTCAACTTCGGTCGCTCATTGAACAGTTCGATCACTATTTCCCTGAGCTGGATGTGCGGTCCTTTTCTGTGGCTCGGGACCCTTTCACGGCTCCACTGGACTCGATTGCTGATGAAGATGATACAGCACATGAAGAGCTTGTACAGCTCCAGCAGGATTCAGGAGCGCAGGTTCTTGAGCGGACAAATTCGTTGTCGACATTCTGGTGCAAAATGCTGCCGTCGTACCCGACCCTGTCACGGCGCGCCATTAAGGTTCTCATGCCATATCCTTCATCATACTCTTGTGAGCAGTCGTTCTCCACCATGGTGGTGATTAAAAAAAAGTACAGAAATCGCCGAGAAATGGAGCATGAGATGATACTGGCATTGTCATCTACTTCTCCACGAATAGAGAAGTTGGTTTATGACAAACAGGCTCATCCTTCTCACTGATATATATATATATATATATATATATATATATATATATATATATATATATATATATATATATATATATATATATATATATATATATATATATATATATATATATATAAGCGATACCCATGCACATGCACGGGATAGCAGTACAACATAGCTGGTAGCAGACGACAGACCGTACACGGGGAATGACAAAAATACGCATTGTGCAAAATGCAAGTGGTACTATGGAATGCCAAGACTTCCCAAACATTGTCGGCATGTCCACTAAGTGCCACAGAAATTTCATAGGGATCGTGTGACGGCGAGCCGAGTTTTTCGTGTGCAAGCTTGGTATTATAATAGAGATGTCATTCGGACAAAACTTCTGAAACATTCAACTGTACTATTTGGATACTGTCGGCTATTCTCCGTTTACTCGTCTATGAAAACATGACAATGGTGAATAAAGTAAACAGTAAATGTTCTTGTGTCATATGAAATCTTATCTTATATATTATGAATTGGGTTTTGAATCTTTTGGGTCGCGCAATGTAGAGAGGTTCTGAAATTGGGTCGCCACTAAAAAAAGTTTGAAAACGACTGTACAAGATACTTAAACAATTCTACTTGAAGATGGGCCCACACACAGACACACACACCCAAAGAAATGGACCCCGTCGGGTCTTTATTGAAGGCTTCCAGCTCGAGAAAAGGTGAGCTGGAGACCAGAGCCTGTGCTTGGACCTGTCCACCTCGTGTGGTCTTCGACGATCCGGCTCAGCGGGACTCAAACCCACAACACGATGCCACTCCAAACACCAGGTACCGCGCTCTCCAACCTGCCACGCACTAATCAACCAAGACCAAGGAGAAGATCAGAGACGACAATGACCCAGGACCAGACGAACCAGCCAGCACCAAGACCTGCGACCCCCAAGACGACCAACCTCCCCAGCCTGGCGTTCCTTTATATCTTTCTTGTCCGGGGTGAGAAAATCGCCATCTGAGGCGGTCTTCACCCTCATTGGCCGGGGTGTCGTGGGAAAATCGCCCTCTGTGGCCATCTCATCCCTCATTGGCCGGGGTGTGATGGGAAAGTCGCCCTCTGTGGCCATCTCAACCCTCCTTGGCCGGGGTGTCATGGGAAAGTCGCCCTCTGTGGCCATCTCAACCCTCATTGGCCGGGGTGTCGTGGGAAAGTCACCCTCTGTGGCCATCTCAACCCTCATTGGCCGGGGTGTCGTGGGAAAGTCGCCTTCTGTGGCCATCTCAAACCTCATTGGCCGGTGTGTCGTGGGAAACTCGCTCTCTATGGCCTGATTGGACAAGGGGCACGCCCCTGCCTTTCTGGGTGGAATCCCGATCTGAGGCGATGGAAATCGCCCACGTACGTGGCTGGACACGCGTGTGTAATGGCGCGATGTGCGAAGTGAAGGAGTGATGGTTTCGGTTGGCTGGAGGCTCGATTTGTATTGCAAAAACCCTGACTAAAAAAGTAATTCGCAGCGCACACATGTAATTCCCATTAGACACAGGTAGGAGGTCCTAACTATAAACACATACTTATCAAAATAACTAAGCTACAGGGACGGCTGTCTGTCTGTGTGCACAAGGCTTCCAAATTCGTAACAATATTAGTGGCACAACCTATTTATCAAACACATCAGGAGAAGGCAGATTTGGGTGACACATGAAGTTGGGACACTTGATCCTGATAATCGAACTCAAATAATAACTCAAATAAAATAGTAACTCAAATATTAACTGAAGTTGTCAGCAACTATTCATACTTTCAAGCAGTAACACTTCTGAGCTCAAAGAAGGAACTACAAGACACCTTCAAGTTTAGCATTTTTGAAATCAGCATAACTACAACCTATATAATGTTGTTTTTCCTGTCAAAATAGAAAATAATGTACTGGTTCCTAAGGATGCCATCTTCATTGTTTCAGAGAGGATTTACAGGATGTAGCCGCAAGTGTTCAAATCATAATCACCCATGCCTGTAATATGGATGGATGATCCTCCTCACACAATCAGGCGCATAAGGCAGTTTCGTTGGCGAGGGGGCACAATCAAGACGGGTCAACACTCTGATTCAGGATACTCCATTGGTTCACCTTTACCAGCAAGCTGGTACTCATTTTGACGGCATTGAAAGAATGACAGACTGAGTCAACCAGTATGGTGTTATTTTGGCATGGCTGGCACTTGAATGTAGGATCTTAAGGTTCTAAGTCCTCAAGATGTATATACCGTATATATATATATATATATATATATATATATATATATATATATATATATATATATATATATATATATATATACATACATAAAAAAACATATATATTAAACTAGCAGATAACCCCAGTTTCACTGGGCTGTTGTAAGAGGATTTCGTTTCCAATAGAGTGGAATTTTTTTAAAGTTTGGCAGGAATGCCCTTTGACAGCATAATGGCAGGAACCCATGAAAATTCGGCTTTATGTAGAATGTAACTTCAAGTCTTCAACCCCTTTCTTTTTCAGGTCCTCAACCCCTTTCCCCCCCATTCTAGCCCCAAGTCTTCAAGCCCTTCCCGCAAACCCGTCATCAAGCCCAACTCCGAAGTCCACAAGCTCCCCCTCCCATCCCAAAAACCTCAATCCCCCTTTATCCCTCCACACTCCAAGCCATCCCCCTCAATCCCTCCACACTCCAAGCCATCCACCCACCCCACCCTTACCCCCACTACAACTCCTCAACCTCTCCACAAATGAATTCAAGTGAAAAATTCGCGAAATTCAATTCAAAAATATATCAAGCCACAGAGAACACAAAATGTCAGTCTATGCTTTTCACGGCTCAAAACAACAAGACAGAACTCCAAGCACGAGGTTGATGGACATTATTTTTTATGTGTTTATGTCGAAGTGACAAGTGGATGATGATGAAGGTCACATAAAAAGGTTAAATAAAGATATGTCATCTAAAAATAAAATTGCACAACATTTTCAGCCGGCAAGGCACCACCCAAGGCACCGAAGGACAAGGGGTGTGGGCACCGCGTGCCCAACGTAGTCGGTCGATGTGAGAAGTGTTCAGATTGACAGTATGGGTACTTTTGCCATGTATCACCATGGCTTTGAAACAAACAACCAAGAGGCGTGTAGAGCACTCGTCAAGTGGCTTAGGCAAGCAAGCACTCCAACGAAACTGTTGATAAGGAACAGCTGGCTTGCTGATGAGCGATTGGTAAAAACACACCACTCGGAAATGCCCAGAATGTTAAGCAATGTCCGAATTGGACAAATTTACACTTTGTTAGCAGTTGGAACTGCTGCTAAGGTCAATTCTGCATTTTAAAATTTGAAATTCGGCTCAGGTTAAGAGATTCTCGAGGTTATCGTATGTGCAGAAATGAATTAAAGCCATGGACACTGGTGTCTCCGGGTGCTTATAAAGCAATCTGAAGGTATGAAGACGAGGCATTCAATGATATGAGCGAGGAAAGTGAAAAAACATTGTTGAGCATTTTATCGTTCAGAAACTGTTGTGGCCTGTTCCGAGTCAAGGCATTGTTGAGCAGGCCAAATAAATGGAGAATTAAGACGCCAGCGAGGGAGAGCAGCCTGAGAAAGGATGACGCCTTCATAAAGGATAATTAAATAAGTTCATTAGTTATCTTTAAAAGGGGTGTTTTAATCAACCAAAACACCCAATTTCACTCGTGCTCTTCCTTGGAGTTCCTTTAGTATGCATGAAAAGTTTCAGGCTGATAGGTTTCACGGTTTTGGAGTTATGGAGGAGAAACACACTGACACACACACACACACACACACACACACACACACACACACACACACACACACACACACACACACACACACACACACACACACACACACACACACACACACACACACACACACACTTTATTGCAAAACTCCACCTCCTGCTGCGTGGGCAGATGGGCTAACCAGATCAGTTATTCTAATGTTATTGCCTTACATAAATCTACTCAAACTTGCGTTATCACCTTGTGTTTCCCTGATAATGTTTAAATGAGCACAGTCACAAATGATAGATTTTGTTTTAAACACAGTTCCAACAAGCTTAAAGTTGTACAAATGGTTTTATAATCCACCTTGATTTTATTATTTTTGATTAACCCTTGAAAAAGAGCCTCAAGCCCACATAGTTAATGCGTACATTTCTTGTATGAAGAAAGAACGTGAGCACATGCCGGATGAATTGACGTAGTGCAAGGGATGTACAACGTTGTGGTCACAGTATCCTTCGGCAAATAGTCAGACCATGTCACAGCCAAGCTGCCATCTTCTCTTCCTTTGATGACGTTTCTCAAGTTCATTTGCATTTCACAACATCTGCGAGATTTTATTTGCGGTGAGTGCAGTATCGTTAGGTTTGATTCAGCGAACTAGTCGGCCTCACTCATCCCACAGTATTGCACATCGTCACCTCGTTTTGTTGGTGTTTTTAGCTCGCCTGTTCGAAGAACAGAGAGCTATAGCGATACCCCCGGCGTGAGCATGAAAATGTTAAATTTTTTGTATTATGGAAAAACTCCTCGACGGATTTCGCCGAAACTTGGTGGGGTGGGGGGGTTGGGTATGGTCCAAGGATCATGCCATTAGATTTTGTACTTGGTCCCCCCCCCAAAAAAAAATTGTTCGAGAAAATGGTTTTTTTTGCATTTCTACATATTTTAAGTGATTTCCAACCCGCACCCCCCCCCAAAAAAGTTGGAGAAATTTTTTTTTTTGCATTTCTACATGTTTTAAGTGATTTCCAACCCCCCCCCCAAAAAAAATTGTTCGAGAAAAAAAAATTTTTGCAACTTTTTTTCAACAAAATTTCGATTTCTTTTTTTTTGCATTTCTACATGTTTTAAGTGATTTCCAACCCCCCCCCCCCAAATAAAATGTTGGACAAAAGAACTATAACTCTCTCAGCACTGTTGACATCATATTTAATGAATAAGATATAAGGTTCATTTGAGTGACCCAGCAGTATTGGCGGCGGAGGTTTTGCACTCTCCTGAGTGCTCCCCCTCTAGTTTCCTTTCTAATGTTTTTATCTACCATAATATTTTTTATACGCCATATATATATATATATATATGTATATATATATATATATATATATATATATATATATATATATATATATATATATATATATATATGTGTATATATATATATATATATATATATATTTATATATATATATATATGTGTATATATGTAGATGTATATATGTATATATATATATATATATATGTATATATATATATATATATATATATATATATATATATATATATATATATATATATATTTATACATATCGGGGCGTATTATGTGATACCGGTCGTCCGTCCGTCTGTCGGTCCGTTCCTGTCCGCACTCTAACTCCCAAAGTTTTCGACTTTCACGTTTCATATTTGGTACATAGGTACAGACTGGAGATAGTGTGTAGCGACATACGTTCGTCATCTAAAGTGGTTGCCATGGCAACCAGGATGCTGTTTTCCATGTAGTCGCACAATTCTGTATATACCTTCTTGTTAGGGCGTATATTGTGCTCACTTGCGCTCTTGTTACTGATTACAATATACAAATACATATATTGCTTTATAATTATACTTCACTGCAATGCTTTATAAAAAATATTAATTATTCGACTCGTCTTTTAAAAACGATAAATGTATAAACAGGCGAGCATTGGGTGGCTTTGACACCAACTCTGGTTATTATCCCAGCAAGATCCAAAGATCCATACTTTCCCTCCAAAGAGGCTAAAATTCATCCGACATTTCAAAAGATCCGGCAATAAAGTGAGGGCATTCCATGTCACCCCTATTGCAGTGAAACTCTTCAACGATGCTTGAGCTGATGGGTTGGACTGCCCGGTTACTGTTATCACTAAGTGCATGGGGTCGTGCCAATGAAGATAAGTGAGAATTTTGCTCTTCAGCTACTTTGGTGCTTTTTGCTCAGCCTTCTGTATCAAGAAATGTCAGGGAATAAGATAAGGACTTTGCAAGTTCGTGACCGTGTTTTTGTAAGCTTAAGAGCAGTTACGTCATCGTAGGATTTCCAATGATCTTACCAAAAATTGTGCATTATGCACCATGAGCGAGAAGTCCAGAAAAACTACGGTTCGCTCTGTTTTGGTGTTTTCACGGATAATACTTTGTTCTTCAGTGGTGTTCCAAAATGGCTGGATTTGCTGTCACTGCTGCTGAGTGTGTTCTCGGGAGGAAGCAACCTGTGCGCTTATTTCAATGCTCGAACCTGTAAACCCAACAATTGCTGGTCAATCACCAACGTGTGGGACGTCATCTGAATTTCTCGTGTTCTTCCCTAAAGCTCCTGCTGCAATTTCTTTTCTTGGCATTTTATTTTGCCTTTTTACCTCCGCCACCGAAGGTGAAGGAGGCTATGTTTTCAACCCTTTCTTGTTTGTTTGTTGGGTGGTCGCTAGATGACCGTTATTCTCAGGTTTTCCGTCTGTCTGTATGTATGTAATGGACAGCTCTGGAGGCCAGAGGAGTCAACCGATTTTGATGAAACTTGACTGGTAGGTTCATACCACAATCTAGTTGTATGCTTTTGAGCAACGTTGCTATGGTCGCCACCATTGCTTAGCAATGGAACTTTGAAATTTTTGAAAAAATCCGAAAAATATTTTTATATATATATTTTTTTCGAAAATCAAAAATCGGCTTCCTTGCTTTTATGCGCACTATAATCAACCTCTTTGTCAAAAAATTTCAGCCCGATCCGTCAAAAACTGTATGACTGGTATGCAATTATATAGCGACCACCCATGTAGCCTACCGGCTTGTCTGTTTGTTTGTCTGTTTGTATACAGGATATCTCAAAAAGTTGTAGACGGATCCAGATGAAATTTTGTGGACAGGTTTGGTGTATGACAAGGACGAACTGTTCAGATTTTGGTGAAGATCCGGATCCCGATCCGACTACTAGAATTTTTTAAGTGATTCTTCACCATTGAGAGATCTGGTCGAACATGATTTGTAGCACGATATCTCAAAAAGTTGTTGACAGATTTGGACGAAACTTGGTGGACATGTTGGGTGTTTGACAAGGAGGAATTGATTTGATTTTGGTGAAGATCCGAATCCGAATCTGGATCTGATAATTTTTTAAGTGATTCTTTACCATTGAGAGATCGTGCTAAACCAATATATAGCACGACATCTCAAAAAGTTTCTTGACGGATTCAGACAAAACTTGGTGGACAGGTTGGTTGTGTGGCAAGGACGAATTTATTCGATTTTGGTGAAGATACAAATCTGGATCTGGATACGATAATTATTTAATTTTAAAGTGATTCTTCGCCACTGAGAGATAGGGCCAAAAACGATATAGTACTGTATAGCATGATATCTCAAAAATATATTGGGCCCGATGTGTTCTCGTGGATCAGGCATTACGTGGTGGAGGTATGCGCTCCACTGAGTGCCCTTCTGGTTACTTTCTATTATACAGGTATTTATGTTCCTGGTAGAGCTAAAGGACAGGGGTAAGATAATGGACATACCAATGACTTCAAAAGGTGAACAAACAAACATGCTTCAGGAGTGTTAAAACATCATGGGTTGTTATAGGGGATACAAATGTCCTTGTGAGCTGCCACTTTGGAGGATTTTTGTTCTACAAAACTTTGGATCAAGGAAAAGCAAGGTGATGGGTGCTAGAAGAGTACTGATAGTGGGCAGGTGTGGAAATAACTGGATACAAACAAGGAAGTGGATGAATGAATGGAAAGTTGGGCAGAGTTGAGAGTAAAGAGATTTAGTAACTTGCAGGTAAGAATTTTAGTTTTGGGGAGGGATAACGGTTTATTAAAGATCATGAGCAGGGATGGAAGATGTTCGATAAGACGAGAGCGTACTGTCATCTTGAAGTTCTGAAGATTGGAAGAAGCTTCGTGGGATTTTACTGATTCAGAGAGGTGGTTCCACAGGTGGGAGAAAAGACAAACAGAGGATTGAATGTGAACGGTGAGTCTAATTTTTGGAAGGTGAGTAAGGTGATTATTAGAACAATATATACTGTACATCCTAATGGCGCTTGGGAGGGGGTAAAGAGCTGAAAGATCATGAAGAGCAAGTCCAAAACAGAAGCAGTTACAAACAAGCCATCAGCTTGTTGGCCTATGCGATTAGAGACCAACATGTCCTGTGCTTCTGCTTCTTTGTGGGAAATGCTAATGATGTAAAGAGATGTGCATTCAAAGACAGGAAGAGTGAGAGACATGAAGATGGTACAGCCGGCCCACTGGGAAGAGCAGTACTCCACTGAGGTTCAGACAAAGGTCTTGTAGGCAGGGAGATTTACTGAGGAAGGACTTGCCATGATTGATACGTAGTTTGTGGTTCACTTCGGATGCCAGCTTTTACTCTTTATGGTCTTCGAGAGAGAGGTTGTGGCTGATGATGAGGCCAGTAATTTTGAGGGACTTCCTCTCGTGCATGATCCAAAAAGTAGAGAGTCGATTTCACGAGAAACATTCCTTCCAAAGAGATGCTTGTTCCTTGTGTCAGCCCAGAATCTCTCCTAGCTTCCAGATCCACGAAGAGGAATGCAGCTGTTGCCGATCTGCGTTGGGGTGCGATGATGTACGGAATATTGTGGAATCATCTGTAAAGTGGAAAAGAGGCTTTAGTAGGGCATACAAGAGGTCAGTGAAACATTGGAGAGTTGAAAAGGACAGGCAGAAGGAAGCAATTGTTCGGTTGGGGGGAAATACTTTTTCAGTGACTGAATATGCATGTGGCATGTTGTGGGGCGGTGAAGAGACTGATGCCTGAGCCTGAGTCTGCAGCAACAGCAAGGCCTTATATGTATGAACGGAGGTAAAGAAGTGGCCAAAAGGACACAAACCTTCCTGTGGTATGAGCAACAAACACCCTGTATGAG
This sequence comes from Eptatretus burgeri, assembly GCF_056783735.1. Lineage (NCBI taxonomy): Eukaryota > Metazoa > Chordata > Myxini > Myxiniformes > Myxinidae > Eptatretus > Eptatretus burgeri. Next base: position 58,753,418 of record NC_140966.1, read on the forward strand.
TATACGTTGTGGTCTCATCTCTTCATTGTATGCACATTTGTTTTATAGTCTTGCCTTTGTTTACTCAAACTTTTTCAAAGTGCTTCGGAGACTATTGCAACACTGAATAATTTTCTGGCCCATCTTAAGTTACACAATCTGTTATTTACCGCTGCCAACGAAAGTGGACGGACGTTATTCTTTCACCCCTGTCTGTCCGTCTGTCTGCCTGTCTGTTTGTTACTTGGCAAAAATTTTTTTTTTTGACAAGTATGTTGATCGCTTCCGTTTGTCCGCTCACGTTTAAGCGCCTACAGGTCACGATTTTCAACCGATCTTCACAAAACTTCACCAAACGGTAGAGTGGGTGGTTCGACAGAATCCTATTTGTTTTGAGGTCAAAAGGTCATCATCGGCCAAAGGTCAACGACTTTTTCGAATTTCTCAAATTGTCAATTTTCATCCGATTGACTTGCGATTTGAACAGGATTTGCATATCAGCTCACTGAATTTAACCACCTATTATTTATCAGGTCAGCTTAGGCCAAAAGGTCAACATAGGCCGGCCAAATGTCAACAACTTATGTGCGATTTCTAAAATCCTCAATTTTCATCGGATTGACGTGAAAGTTGAAGAGGATTTGCATATCAGGTCACTGAAGTCAACCACCACCTATTTTTGAGGTCAACTTCGGTCAAAAGGTCAACATAGGCCAAACTTTGTAAAATTGTCAATTTTCATGCGATTGACTTAAAATTTGAAAGAGATTTTCATATTAACTCACAGAAGTCAACCACCAATTATGTTTAAGGTCAACATAGGCCAAAAGGTCAACATTGGCCAAAGGTCAACAACTTGAGTGAAATTTCTAAAATCCTCAATTTTCATCCGATTGACTTGAAATTTGATGAGGATTTATATTTCAGGTCACTGAATTCAACCAGGCAATTATTTTTGAGATCAAATTTTTTTTTGGGGACTTTGCAAGTATCGTGCTCCGCACGACATCTTATTGTTTGTTTGTTTGTGAACAGGATATCTCAAAATGTCGTGGACAGATTCAGACGAAATCTGGTGGAGAGCTTGGGTATGTGACAAGGAAGAAATTATTTGATTTCGGTGATAGATCTTAATCCGGATCTGGATCCGAGAATTTTTTTTTAATGATTCTTCACCATTGAGTGATCGGGCTAAAACGACATATAGCAGGATATCTCAAAAAGTTAAAGACGGATTTTGACAAAACTTGGTGCGCAGGTCGAGTGTGTAACAAGGAAAAAATTGATTCGATTTTGCTGAAGATCCGAATCTGGATCCGGATGTGGCAATTTTTGAAATGATTCTTCACGATTGAGTGATTGGGCTAAAACAAAATAGGGCGCAATGTCTCAAAAGGTTATGGATGGATTTCAGAGAAACTTGGTGGATGAGTTGGTTCGGTAACATGAACAAACAAATTTAATTTAGTTCAGGTCCAAATCCAGATCCGGCCTATCGGTGGGATACAAAATGTAAAGGAATCAGTTTGGCGGAGGTATGCGCTCCACAGAGTACCCTTCTAGTACTCCCTATAAAATGACAAACCATATAATAAAACTCTACCAGAAGTCACACCATGGGTGGTTTTAATGTGGCTTTGCTTTATTTTGCGTCATATAGTACAGTCCTAGGCACAACCATTAAGCTCGTGTGAAGCGATCAATGGCAGCAGAGAGTTATAAAAATGGACTCTGACGACAGAGAAAAGGATCCGACTCGTCCCAATGTCACACAAAAGCTCCGATGTTGCATTTGCATTGTTGAAACGTTATCATTAAATGCTTTCCTCGGCCTTCTTGCACACGCATACACACATACTGGTATACATATTTTTGCATACCCTCACTTGCACACACACCCACCAATAAGCACATGTAAAATGTATATTATACGTCTTGTAAAAAAGAAATTAATGCATAATTTAATAAATTACAAGTAAAGACTTCTCACTGAGCCGACACAGTAGAATGTTTCTGATGAAGTAAGGAAAAGATACGTTGATTAATACAAGCCTACACCGAGGCCACTACCTGCAGCCATTGCTTTGGCTTATGGGCAAGTTACGTCTCTTAATGCTCACTGCTAGTTAACGCAGCATAGTTATCCATTGCACAAATTCGCTGTTAACCAGGCAGCGGGTGAGGCATCTATTGGCAGAGCCTGAGCCGTCGGCAGCACTTGATAAACACACTTTCAGGAACTCTCAAGCTTGCCCGCCGCGTTCCTGAGAGCTTTTGGAGTTGGAGCTTTCTTGGCAGTGGTGCGTGTTTATTAAATCTCATCTTTCCATTCTATGAACTCGTCTCTTCTTCTCCTCTCAGTTGTTTCTGAATGCCTAGGGGAAGAAGTATCATATAGAAGGTGGGTTATTAAAAGTGATGTCACTGTTAAAACCAAAAAAGATTGCGATATTCAATTGCTGAATGATTTTAAGGTGTGCAACTATGTGTTTATTATGTGCACTTATTTTAAAAACAAGGGGGGGGAGGGGGGTAAGTTGATTCAGAAAATATGGAGTTTTTATGAAGGAAGAAGAAAAAGCATTAGGAGAGTGAATAGAGTGTGGGTCGAGTAGGAAGAGAAGAGAAAGAGGTTTGGGGTGACACAAGAGTAAGCAGAGGGAAGGGAAGAGGTTCATGTGCAGCACATAGTGGGAAGAGGTAGAGTAGGAGGAGGAAGAGGGAGAGTAGGAGGAGGAAGAGGGAGAGTAGTAGGAGGAAGAGGGAGAGTACTAGGAGGAAGAGGGAGAGTAGTAGGAGGAAGAGGGAGGGTAGGAGGAGGAAGAGGGAGGGTAGGAGGAGGAAGAGGGAGAGTAGTAGGAGGAAGAGGGAGAGTAGTAGGAGGAAGAGGGAGAGTAGTAGGAGGAAGAGGGAGAGTAGTAGGAGGAAGAGGGAGAGTAGGAGGAGGAAGAGGGAGAGTAGTAGGAGGAAGAGGGAGAGTAGTAGGAGGAAGAGGGAGAGTAGTAGGAGGAAGAGGGAGAGTAGTAGGAGGAAGAGGGAGGGTAGGAGGAGGAAGAGGGAGAGTAGTAGGAGGAAGACGGAGAGTAGTAGGAGGAAGGGGGAGAGTAGGAGGAGGAAGAGGGAGAGTAGGAGGAGGAAGAGGGAGAGTAGTAGGAGGAAGAGGGAGAGTAGTAGGGGGAAGAGGGAGGGTAGGAGGAGGAAGAGGGAGAGTAGTAGGAGGAAGAGGGAGAGTAGTAGGAGGAAGAGGGAGAGTAGTAGGAGGAAGAGGGAGGGTAGGAGGAGGAGGAGGGAGAGTAGTAGGAGGAAGAGGGAGAGTAGTAGGAGGAAGAGGGAGAGTAGTAGGAGGAAGAGGGAGAGTAGTAGGAGGAAGAGGGAGAGAAGTAGGAGGAAGAGGGAGAGTAGTAGGAGGAAGAGGGAGAGTAGTAGGAGGAAGAGGGAGAGTAGTAGGAGGAAGAGGGAGGATAGGAGGAGGAAGAGGGAGAGTAGTAGGAGGAAGAGGGAGAGTAGTAGGAGGAAGAGGGAGGATAGTAGGAGGAAGAGGGAGGATAGTAGGAGGAAGAGGGAGAGTAGTAGGAGGAAGAGGGAGAGTAGTAGGAGGAAGAGGGAGAGTAGTAGGAGGAAGAGGGAGAGTGCATCAAATGTCCTGCCGTGATCTGCGAACCTAATAAATAGATTGTCCTGACAACAAAACTCGCTGCTTGTTGAAGTGAATGTTGTTCTTTTATCGACACATTCATGTAACAATCTCTTATGTGTTGAGGTGATATTTTTTTGTTTTTGGATGTATGTTTTAAGGTGGCCACGTGCTGTGGACCGCAACTTGAAGCAAGCTTGTTTCTTTGCATGTGGCAGTTGTTTGTTTTCTTATTTACAAGCCTTTTGTGTGGTTCGGTTCGTGTTGGTTTTGAAACCCTACCATCACGGTCTCTCTGGGGAATGGCCTGGGTGGTTGAAACCCTTTGCCTCCTGTTACGGCCCAGGCCTTTGTTGGCGTTTTGTCTCCATTTTATTCTCCTCCTCGTGACCTTCACCTAGAGAGAAAGAGACATTTTATACTTTTCAGCCTTCAACCTGTGACATGGTATATCCATGTCACCTAGTTATACTAACAGACCATTATTTTGATCACATTATCTGCTCACTTATCATATCCGATCGTCTAGTGCACAACTCCGCAAGCCACTTGTTGGTTAAAATGGATTTCTGCAGATGTTTTCATCGAGTGCACAAAGGTGGCTTTCAGGAAGACCCGGCACAGGTTTTGATATAACAATATATATTGACTGTTGATGAGAGTGGGGGACATCTAACATCATTTTCACATGGGCCCACATACAGTACAGAAGTATGAAAACATTGGAACCTTAAATGTCAACTCGGCGAAGATTAACCATTTCACGGTACTTTGGACAATACTGGCCCACCGACCTTTTTCTCCAGCTCACGGATCTTCAGGGTTTGCTGGTGTATCTGGTCCCTCTGCTCTTGTACTGTTGATAATAGCTCTGAGAGCGTCTTGCTGTGGCCATCGAAGAACGACTGTCGGGTTTAGGTCAGGAAATTGAGATTGATTAGCAAATTTAGTTTGGATTACATTTCGTTCAAAGAACATTGTCACCTCCAACAGTCACATGTCCGTCCAATGTGAGACGGATTTATGATGTAAAGCTCTGCTGCTTTGAGAAAATAATTATTGTGCTGTAGTCTTAGAACGCTGAGCTGTAGCTGCAATTCAGCAAATCTTACAAGAGTGTGGATGGTTAGAATGATCAAAGGTGATGTAACTTTTTAAACGGCGACCTTTAATGTCCCCTCATAATGTAATCGAGAAATTTTTGACAGATCACTGAAGAAACCATATTTATTTATCTTTACAATCCTAAATGTGCCTGAAAGGGTTAATTTGGTGAGTTCCCTTCCTTACTTTTACCTTTGTCAGCTTTTTTGTGTTATATGTGTTCAGCTGCACGTACGCCATAGGCATGCCCAGCCCAGACCCTTGCGTAAAACCCCATGAGTCCTTATGGAAATACCCTGCTGGATTAATGTCACAGCTTGTAACTTTGGACTCAGCTGGAAGTTACAGATATCCAGTTTGACCTCTAACCCTCACCCTCCCTCCAATAAGCCACACGTGAGCACACCTTTTCGTCGGATTTAAACATTTCCACGTGTTAATATGTCCAATAGATATGTCCACACCAAGCTTCTGTTTGTGAAGTTATAGTTATCTCAAAATTAAACGTTTTTTTTAATGTTATCTTCATCGGCATCGTTGCATGTGCTTTGAAAATCTTTGTGTATATATATATATATATATATATATATATATATATATATATATATATATATATATATATATATATATATATATATATATATATATATATATATATATATATATATATATATATATTTGTTTTCTTTGAGATAGCTTGAGGAGTTTCTCACATGAACACTGCAAGCTACAATGGCCAATTTCATTGTGCCTGCCAGGCACACCCCTGAGACTATCCCAAAGACTCACGAGCTCAGTGGCTATCACCGCAGGAGCAGAGGCCCCTAGGTTTGGTTCCTAGGTTGTCAAAAAATTTTCACACTTGCCCCATGTGGGAAATCATTCCTGTTTTGATATATATATATATATAAATAAATATAATTTAAAAATAAAAAAAATTACATATATACATAATATATATATATATATATATTTATCTACAATATATTTTATATAATATATTATATATTTATATATATATATATATATATATATATATATATATATATATATATATATATATATATATATATATATACACACACATATTTATATGTATATATTTATCTATATATATTTATATCAATAAATATTTGAATAAATATATATATTTATTGATATATATATATATTTAAATACATATATATATATATATATATATATATATATATATATATATATATATATATATATATATATATATATATATGTATATATATATATATATATATATATATATATATATATATATATATATATATATATATATATATATATATATATATATATGTATATGTATATATATATATATATATATATATATATATATATATATATATATATATATATATATGTATATGTATATGTATCTATATGTATGTATTTATATATATATATATATATATATATATATATATATATATGTTATCTTCATTGGTATCGTTGCTGTTAACAAATTTGACCTCAAAACAAATTTGACCTCAAAAATAATTGCCTGGTTGACTTCAGTGACCTGAAATATAAATCCTCATCAAATTTCAAGTCAATGGGATGAAAATTGAGGATTTTAGAAATTCCACTCAGGTTGTTGACCTTTGGCCAAATGGGCCTGAAATGCTTGCGTAGGTAAAAGGTTGGCTACCAGACTGACTGAACACAAATGCACGGAAGCCAGACATGACACATCCTCCACCATCGCCACACACAACAATACCCCTGCACCACACCTTCACGTGGGAAGAAGCCACAGTCATGGGGATGGCCCCTTCCAAGGCAAGCCGTGAGGTTATTGAAGCATGGTGGTCTGATGACCGCTCAATCAACAGACACGTTGACCTTAACCCAAATTACCAAGCCCTACGCAGACAACTATGCAAGCACATCAGGCCAATGACAACAACCACTCTGGACGCAGGCTCCCATCCTGAAGCCAACATGCCAGTCCAAACTTCTGTTTACTCCCCTCAACCCATCCCCAACCCAATTGGTGGAATGATAGCCAATCAGGCACTCAGACACATACACCCAGGACAATAATACAAACTGAATTTTGAAATGCAAACCATTTTCAGAACTGCCTCTGAGGACAAGCTAGACAGGTCCCGAAACGTGAGGCCCAATAAATGTTTTTTTCCCCTTTTATTTCTCAGTGTGCTTTCTCTCTCATGTAATATGATTCCAGAGCTGCACATTTTTCAGTATATATATATATATATATATATATATATATATATATATATATATATATATATATATGTATATATATATATATATATATATATATATATATATATATATATATATATATATATATAGATATTCTTGATAAACAGTTGCCTATGAGGCATGAGCCGAGCAGACCTTCGGCCCCCTACATCTCCGGAGGATCTCTGGAGCAAATAATGTTTTTATCATTATTTGCTGGAGGATAAAAAATGTGAAACAATAATAATTACAAGATATGAAATACGATGAGATTCTCAGCAGATCTCATGCAAGACATTTGTACGGGATAATGCTCTTCATATTATGTTGCCGACCTGTCCAAGATTGTGCTCAATCGCCCAGGAGACGAGTTGCACCAATGTTCTGTACAGAGTATGGTCCCAATGGATGGATGCATATTATGTTGCAAAATATACAAGCAGTTGATCGAGACATTGCTAAATGATTCAAGCTTAATAAAAGAGAAAACATTAATTAATGTGATGTAAAAAATGGTGGTGAAAACACCATCGATTTACCTTCAACACTACAATGTCAGGCTGAACACCCTCATCTCCCTCCATCGTTGACCCATTGTTGAGTCTCTTCTCAAGATGTTCCATCTTTCTTGCCAGATCCATTTCTTCAGCCGCGATGGCTTCCAGTCTCTCATGAAGTCTTTCCGTGTCCTTCCGCAGTGCTGTTTCGCTCTCCTCAAGAATCTGTGTGCGCTCGGCCAAACGTTGCTCCCTGCTCCGAAGTTCGCTCGTAGTGGCCTCGAGGCGCAGGAAGTCCGCAGCCTGCTCGCGTATGCTCCGCAGTGCTCCGTTCACTTGGCCTGTCACCTTGTCCATATAGTGCTTGAAAGTGCTTCCAAGCTGAATTAACCCGTAAGACACCAAGTTTACCTCTTCTTCCAGAGCATAGCGAGGTTTCCGTGACAGCTTGTCTGTCGGCAAAGCGTGTCCAGGTCTATTGGGTGAGCCCGATATGCAAAGCACAACCAGTAGCAAGGCAGACAGTAGTTGGATGTAGCACCTCATTTTATGGATCTTTTATTCTCTCGCTCTCTCTCTCTTTCTCCGTCTCTCTGTGGATTTGCCTTCAGGTTGGTTCTTTTTATACAAATAGTGGCAGTGAAAGGGGAGGGTTGGGCGGGTTTGGCGGATTTGCGACCGTTTGGGAGATGATGAAGCATCTGGGCCGGGGTTTTCGTGAGATGAGACGTGAGGGGGTGGGATTGGTCGGTGATTGCTGGAAGAACTTGTCATCATGGAGATGAATTGTCAAAAAACGATTGATGACTTGAATTGCGTGCAGCACTAGCGGTGGTCGGAGGTTCGAACCCCGACTGAGTCGTACCAAATACTCTCAAAAAGTTTACGTGCTGCTTCCTTGCTTGATGTCAGCATTTACAGCAAGGATAGAACGTACACAAACAACCATACATCAGGAATAATTGTGCAGGCTTTGATGGGCCGAATGACCTCCTCCTATGTCAAAGTTCCTTGTAAGGGAACTCGTATAACAAGCGAATAAGTTTTCACCACAAGCTTTAAGCTCGATTTGAACTCGTGCAATGAATCCCCATTTGTCATTGCATATGAGTCACAAAATGTATTCACGAATACAGAATTTATTACTAAAATGTGTGCTTGTGTGGCTGCTCGCTCACATTTTGGCTCTATGTGTAATGCTTTGCACTCTTATGTGTGTGTGTTTAAAGTTCAAGAGTGCATTCCGTTATCTGAGTGCTAATAAAAAGCAACAGCCGTGTTGTCTCATGCCTAACTGAGCATTGCATGTTGCATTCCTACCTACCTCCTCGTCTCTCATTCCCCGAGTCACTGTGGTCACATGACGTTTCCAGGAGACCATCGCCATTTGTTCCTTGACCACTTGGTGGGGGTTGTGTGAGGTCATTGAATATCACTTGACACAATGCGCTGAAAACCTTTGGAGGTTCAGGTCGGCCTGTTTGCTCTTCCGATCCGAGCTCTTCGCCATCGATGCCATGATCTCAGGCCCAAATGGCACGTTGGTTTCTGGTTCGTTTCCTAATGTCCTTGTATCTCGTGTAAAAGTGCACTCACAAGCTTCTCCAGTAGCCTTAGATCTCTGAATCAGAACATAATAATAAACAGGTTCAGCAGAGAATGGTGAAAGTTGCATCAGCCAAATTATAGTGCACGAGCGGTTTGTATAATCGGAGCCGGAGGGTCCGTAACCAGTTTCGGCTTTTTCACATTTCGTTTTTGTGTCGAACCCAAAACGTGACAAGTCTACTTTAACCTCGTTTATTTTTGATGTCGGTTTGATCGTCTGTTCTCCGAGTCGGGGAATTGTTTTGCACGTTCGACGTCGAAAAGCATTTCCTCGTGAAATTGGGAGAATATCTTTATGATGCGTTGCAACTTGCATCGCTGACTTGTTATGAAAAAGGATGATAAAATGGGAAGTCTTTTTGGGACTCGGCGATGTTGTGAGTCGCATGAGTTTAGGATTTGTGGAAGTGCCCGTAAAACATCTAATCTGTGTTTTTCTCAATTATACGGATGAGTGTGTCGGATATATCCAGAACTACAGTTTTTATTGCGTGCAACAACCGTTTTCTACTTTTAGATTGGAATGATAAAACTTCTACTACATGTGTAAAATTTTCGACATAATACTGTGTGCCGTATTATGGCTTATTCTCAATTGTTTTTATTATTAGGACTGTTGTGGTACCCTACAGGTATGCTCATAAGCCTCAAAGCTGTCTGTTGAGCCTGGGTTGGAATCCCGACCCAGGTATAAACTGTCATCCTGGTATTTCACAGGCAAGGTGAGGCATCAATGTGTGTGTGTCGTCCCTCGGATGGACGTAGAATCGTACGTCCCATCTCTCGTCATTAGTCGGCGGATGTTAATGGTCCCACGGTGTCCGCTGCAGCTATCACCAGCACCTAGAACAAACTCCAAATTCCTGCTCACCCAGTCAGTCGAGTGTCCTGCGTCCAAGTGGTGATCAGTTCAGGATTTTAACCCTCGACAAGAAACTGCTTCGGTGTGTTGATATGCTTCGGGCTATCGAGCATGGTACATACTAATGATGATGTGATATAAAAATAGCCTTGTTACCTTTAGAACCTCTTCCATTAATGACATTCCAAGTGTTGCTCAACCTCAAGATATCTTCAGAAGTGAAAGTTTTAATTTATATTTAAAACATTTTTTTTATCCTCATTGTCGCGATAAAGGAAAAACCAAACAAAGAAACACTCAACTGAATGTGAAGGAATTTGGAAAACCCCATCCTCGTCCAGCATCATTATGTGGATGTTAAATATCCCACGGTGTCCTTTGCGAAGAGTAGACGAGTCATCATTGGCACCCTGAACAAATTCCAAATTCCTGCCCTCACTGACTGCTGGAAGGCAATGGCAAATCACCCAGTATAACCCTTGCTAAGAAACTGCTTCGGCCATTTCATGTGAACGCTCTGTTCACATAATGGTGCAGCTCATCTCCATCATACATAATGTTGGACATGTCTGATGGCAGCCCATAAAGTTCTTGATGAAACGGTTACGGAAAATCGACATGATGTATGGATGACACATATTTACGAGACATATTTATGAGAGCTGTATTTAGAGCTCTGTAGCAAAAGCTGCTCGGAGAATGTTTTTGGAACGTTTCTCTTTGGGATAGATGCCATGGGGAAAACAAAGTTGCAAATGAGTAGCGATAAATGAGAATATAACTTTTGAAATGGACACGAAGGGTTCATGTCGTGTGGGTATCGTGGAATAAAGTTGAGGGTTCAAAGAATGGCTACTCATATTTCCTATTATACACTTTGGGTGTACAATGATATTTTATGAGGTCAAACCACCAACAAAGATTTTTTTATTTTTTTATTTTTACACTGGATTCCATGATTATTACTTCCACCGCCAAAGATGGACAGAGGTTAGGTTTTTCACCCCATCTGTCTGGCTGTTTGTCTGTTTGTAAGCAGGGTATCTCAAAAAGTTCAGGACAGATTCGGAGGAAACTTGGTGGACAGGATGGGTGTGTGACATGGACGAATCACTTCGCTTTCGCTGAAGATATGGATCCGGATCTAGATACTACAATTTTTAAAAGTGATTCTTCACCATTGAGAGATGGGGCCAAAAACGACATATAGCCTGATTTTTCAAAAAGTTATGGACGAATTTGGATCAAACTTGGTGGATGAGTTGGTTAAGTGACAAGAACAAGACAATTACATTTTGCTTTTGATCCGGATGCAGATCCGGCCTATCAGTTTGCTGCAAAATGTAAGTTGTTCAGCCTGGCGGAGGTACGTGCTCCACCGAGTGCCATTCTCGTACGTTATAGCAACAACAGTGGGCGATGATGTGGATAAATGCATAATTATGCAAATTATAATTTGTAAAAACCTCTTTTCAGAAATGTTACTAAACGGTGCTACATTGAAATAATCCACATTGGCACTCGAGATAAACCTTTGGCCACTGCTGGAACAAGTGTTGGCAGCTCTTATACAGAGTGTTATGGGACAGACTGCCCTCCAGAGGTCATTGAACCCTGCTGGTATGTCAGTGCATGAACTCAAACGTTGTTGATTGAGGCATGCTAACCACCGTGGAAAGCAACAAGAAGATGTTGTGTTGGGCGTTAAACATCTGTCGGATCAAAAGTGGAGGCGACTACTCTATTTTGCTCCAACGAAGGGTTAATTCTGTTGGAGAGACTCATCTGAGTTTTGTAACTGTAATTCAATTATGGAACAAAATTGCCATCCTCCTCCCTTTCAAAAAACCCCCAAAATAATGCAATTATTGAAGATGACCCTCAATTCTGTGCCCTCCATTCACCTCCTCCCCCTCCTCCCCACTTGCCAAGCTCTTACTGAGGTCATGCACAAAATTTTTCAAATGGCCATCTTAATCCTGTGAACGCACCCCCGGTATGATGTGGCAAATACTTTACTGTGACAATGAGGCTCTCCACCTTCTTTGAAATAGCTTTCCTATTGCTGTACATTAGTGTTGTTTGTCTTGTCATTCTGGAAATTCATCTGCACTCGGAGTAAACGGTAGTGCTTGTCCGCAATGCATGTACACTCGGTGGGGGTTTGAGTACCAAAGTAGGGATAAGATTTATATGATACAAGTATCTCCAGTATTCAGCAATTCAGAGCACAGCTACACTAAATGTAGTTTTGCCACACTGAAATGACCGTGTGAAGCAGGGTGCAGTATTTGGTTTGTTTTTTTGGTTTTACTTATTCTGAACTTTCAGCAACAGGAACATGTCATCATCATGTACCATACTTTATACAGACTGTATGTTCTGCCGAAGCAGTTTCTTGGTTTGGGTTACAATCCTGGATGTGTCGCCACTCCCATGCGGGATGCTCGAGTGAATGTCCAGGAATTTGGAATTTGGCTAGATTGCCGGGGACAGCTCGCTGACTCTTCTTTAGCAACGTAACATCTTCAACGAGCACCGACTAATGCAAGTAGACGAGACACCCAGTTTAATGTCAATCCGATAGATGGCACACACACAATGACATCTTGCTGTGCCTGTGAAACATCAGGATGGCATTTTATAACTGAGTCGTGATTTCAACCCAGGCTAGACAGTTCGGAGGTGAGTGTGCGTACCTCTACGCTATCCTGCCAGCCCGAGGAACATATGATATCGAAAAAAAAACAAAAAACATTTCATCATTTTGACTTCAAAAATACAGTTTGCCAAATGATGTCATAACAATCTGAGATCATAAGTGTTATTACCTTCCCCATTTCAGGAATCTTCTCTACATCTACCCACAAAGCCTCAACTTTGCGAATCGCCAGGGATCGGCGCGAAATATTGCCGTGAAGGTGCAGTTCATGTCTGGCGAGGATGCAAGTCAAGCAATGCCGGTGAGCTTTGTAATGGCAGGGGTTTCTAGACCTAGAGATGTAAAGATAAAATCTGTTCACTTCTATATGAATGAGGTGCTGGAACTATCACTGCCATTGTGTCTGTTTGTTCAAAAGGTTATTTTTGGGCGATCCTGTGGCCCTGAGTTTGTGAGGGAAGCTTACACCAGCGTGGTGTATCACAACAAGTAAGTATTCTGTTCTATTAAAGTTTCGAGTAGCTGTGCCATCCAGATGCTGTCTTAAAAACGATTGAAATGTGTCATTGGAGAACGGAACGGTGATGTAGCTACGTCACTGCCTAGTTATTATTTAAATCTGGGACTTGCAATAAGTTTTGAGTTTGCTGTTTGATAAACAATAAGTTTGATTGATTATGCTGGTGACTCTTATTCCCCTTTCCTCCTCCCCCCCCTCCCCCCACCTTTTCTGCGAAAGTATGACTTGACTTACTTGACTTAGGGGGCTTGCTGGGGATCCAGCGTTGGAATGCCACCTTGTCCTATCTCTAATGAGGCGGGGAGTAGCATCGAGGTGTTGTTCACTATTTGCAAGTCATGTTTGATTGAGTTGAGCCACCTAGTTTTGTGTCGATGCCATCGGGCTTGTGAGGGATTGAATTTGAAAAGTTGGTGAGATGGACGATGAGGAGAAATAAGATAGAGATGTCCACACCATCAGAGACGGCCCAAGCAGAGGAGAGGTGACACAAGAGGCTGATGTGTCCTTTGACTGATCTGATGATTCGTGACATGGTGGTACCACCACACGCTCTCAGAGTGTTGGAGATATCACCTGTTGATGGCATCAAGCCTGTGTAAATTTGTTGCAATTGCGGTCGACGTCTCACATCCGTAGAATCGTACAGAAATTATCTAAGCAGTGCTACATTGAAATAATCCGCATCACAAAAGTACATCTTCAGCTTGGTGTTCTTTTGGATTTGTGAAAGTATACATGGCATTCAAATAAGTCGAGTCACATGACTGCAAGGAGTGGACGTCTTAAAATTTGAAGTTGCACTCATAAGGGCATTGATCGATGAAGCTGGGGCTTCTGGTTGGGAGGGATGGGGAGTGTCTCATGGTGCGAGACCATAAGCCATGGAAAGACCATGTAAGACGTGAGATACTTTACCGAGTGTCTTATGGTACAAGACCATAAAACACTCATTAAAAAACTGATTAGACAATCGACTTGTCTTTTATTTTAGAGTTTAGACCAATAATGCACTGGCCTGAACTTCCTATACTACTATAGTACTCGAGTGATCTTTAAAGCCTTGAACTCAGCAGCAATCAGACATTGCCAAGTGAGGCACAGGATTAATGGCTCAAAGAAAGCAAGTGTATTCCACAGGGTTGAGCACAACGCAGCATGTGTTATGGAGGACAGTGTGGTGTTGGTGAAGGATTTGGCATGGTAAAGAATGATCGAGGAACAAAGCTGGGCTTTTGCCTTGTAGCTCGAGTATGTTTTCTCACTGAGAATTGGTCATGGTCAATGTAAAATTATGAGGGTGATTCGAAATTGACCTCGATTTGTGTTTACAAAAGGCAATGTCATGCATTTATATTCATAATATTTGGAGGGATTTTGTTTTTTAGCGTTTGTATTCAATCCTGATAACCGTGGGTTTCCTCCACATGCTGAAATTCAAGATGGTGGCAAGTGAGATCAAAGAGAAGGTGGAACAGTGAAAAATTCTGAAAACTCGGGTCAATGAAACCATCAAGCTTATTCATATTTACAGTCGATTGGTTGAACAATTTGGTGATAATTTATTCACAGAGTTGAAGCAAAAGCTGGGCGACAAACCATCTTTCTTTTTTGAAATTATTATTTTGTAACAAATAATAAAAAAAATCTTTATAATATAACAATTCATGTTTTGAAATCTTCATTTTTATTGGTGATCAATGGATTGCAATTAACCTTTGTAAAATTGATCTTTAACCCCGTCACTACACGGGCACGGCATTGATATGTGTGTATTTGTCGACATCTCCACGACGCACCATCAGAACTATTACTTTGGAATGATGTCATAAGCATTGTAGCTCATCATTTTGAAAGTGTAAAGAAAAACAAGTCCGGCGATACCCGAGCAATTCCTTATGGTAAAATCGACTGATGAGATGCTTGCTCTCAATTGAGCTTTGATCACAGGCTCGATGCATCACCAAGAATGCGTTTCCTTGGTCACCTGATCGCTCAAGACTCATTTTTTTCCCATTGCATTTCATTTGATGTGGCCAATATACAGTTCCTATAGAAAGTCTACACCCCCTTTCGAAATTTTCACCTTTTGTTGCCTCGTAGCCTGGAATTAAATTGCATTAAATCAGACTTTTTCCACCTTTATTTACATATCGTAACCCTCAACTTCCAAGTGAAAAAACAAATTCCACAAATTTCAGAAAATTAATTAAAAATACAAAACGAGAATATCTTGGTTGGATAAGTGTCCACTCCCCCCCCCCCCTTTATAATAGCAATTGTAAATTAGCTCAGGTGTAACCAATCACCTTCAAAATCACACACCAAGTTAATTGGCCTCCACCTGTCTTAAATTGTAGTGATTCTGATTATTTCAGAATAAAATAATCTGTTCCTGTAGGTTTCGATATGTTGTGGAAAGTTGTGGAAAGGCACAGATCAGGAGATGGGTATACATACATTTCAAAAGCCTTGAATATCCCTTGGAGCACACTCAAGATACTCATTAAGAAGTGTAAGGTGTATCAGTATGGTATCACCAAGACACTGACGAGATCAGGCCATCCCTCCAACCTGGATGACCAAGCTCGGAGGAGACTGATCAGAGAGGCCACAAAGACGCCAATGGCAACTTTGAAAGAGCTACATGCCTTTACGGCAAAGACTGGTCACTCTGTACATATGACAACAATATCCCAAGCACTCCACAAGTCTGGTCTGTACGGTAGGGTGGCAAAAAGGAAGCAATTACTCAAAAAAGCCTACCTTGAGTCCCCTTTGAGGAATGCAAAAAAACACTCCAGAGATTCTGAAGCCAAGTGGCAAAAACTTTTGTGGTCTGACGAAACCAAGACGGAACTTTTTGGCCTAAATGCAAAACGTTACATTTGGCGCAAACCCAACACATCACATCACCCAAAGAACACCATCCCTACTGTGAAGCATGGTGGTGGCAGCATCATGTTATGGGGATGTTTCTCATCAGCAGGGACTGGGGCACTTGTCAGGATAGAAGGGAAAATGGTTGGAGCAAAACACAGAAAAATCCAAGAGGAAAACCTACTGCCCTCTGCAAGAAAGCTGAAATTTGGATGGAATTCACCTTTCAGCATGACAACGACACGAAGCACACAGCCAAAGCTACACTGGAGTGGCTAAGGAACAAAAATTAAAATGTCTTTGAGTGGCCCAGTCAGAGCCCCGACCTAAATCCAATCGAAAATCTGTGGCATAACTTCAAGATTGCTGTCCATCAACGCTCCCCACGCAACTTGACTGAGCTTGAAGTTTTGTACAGAATAATGGGCAAATATTGCCCAATCAAGGTGTGCAAAGTTGGTGGAGACCTATCACAACAGACTCACAGCTGTAATTGCTCTTAAAGGTGCTTCCACCATGTATTAACTCATGGGGGGGGGGGTGGACACTTATCCAACCAAGGTACTCTAGTTTTGTATTTTTGAATTAATTTTCTGAAATTTGTAGAATTTGTTTTTCATTCGGAAGTTGTGGGTTACGATATGTAAATAAAGGTGGAAAAAAAGTCTGATTAAATGCAATTTAATTCCAGGCTATAAGGTAACAAAAGGTGAACATTTTGAAAGGGGGTGTAGACTGTCTACAGGAGCTGTACTAAGGTCGCCACGCACATGATGAACGTATTTCTACCCAGTCGGGAACAATTGGAGTTTTTGATTCACCTTGAAATGATTGTGTTCCATTTGTTCATGCTAAGCGCTACGTGGCATACAGTATATGTTTGCCCGTGATAGCAGATCGATCTGTGGAGCGAATTTTGTAGCGGGGTTGCCCTGCTGTAATCTGCTTTGAAAAAAACCTAAAATAGAAAGAAAGTTCCAATGCCGATAGTGGATGTGGAAGCTCATCGGTGCTCCAAATCAGTAAATATAATTTTCAAGTTTATGGCTCCTCAACCATTAGATAATAATCAGATCACAAGGCTGCATTGAGACATCCCCTCTAACAGCAGCTATTATTGGCCAATGGTATGAAATGCCGACAGGTTTCCACTTATAGCGTAATGATAAAAGTGCCAGTGTGTTGGTTCCCAGTGTCTGTGTGTGTCGGAACTTGATATCATCATCAACACATTGGCATTCTTTTTGTCATTAGCCAAGAACAGCTGCTACAGGGATGTCCCACTGCACACCCATTTCCTGTGCTATTCAGTTTTTGCTCAATATGCGTTGCAAGGCCTCACCTGACACGCCAAATGGTTCCAGTAAAACCCAAGCCAAACATTCAAGGATAGTCGTGGTTAAATTGATGATATCAACACGCTGTTACTCAAACCACTTGTGTTGAGGCTGGTGAGGTGGGGGCTACCCGAGAGGTACCACAATCTTGCTCTTAATGTTTATTCCCTGGCTACAACCACAATTCGAGCATTGTAAGGCCTCGGGGGAGGGAGAGGGCAAATGGTCAACTTGTCTGTGCTTGGATATGAGATCTGGGGTAACATGTAAGGACCTGAATTACAGTATTTTTTTTTTCTTTCCTTCCGACTTGTCAACAACTGTCTCACTTCGATTTTTGGAATAATCGTTTGGAATTTATGATCGTTTTACCGGTGCGTTTTGGGTCCGTGCATCCCCTCACGTGCTCTTCATTGAAAATGAAAAACTTATTCAGAGGGGATGTTAAAAAAAAAAAACACAGCCAGCTCTCCCATCTGTTTGTATTTGCTTGTAGATACTAATAATCCCACAGCACATGAAGTGAAATGTTTTGTGCCAGTACCCGAAATAATTTTGCGTTCCCACCAATCTGGTTGAGGGGTACATCTTGTACCATGGGGTGAATGATCTGTCCAAGGTAGAATTCGAATTGTGGAATAGTTCATGACCAAGTCGTGGGTGTCCTGATTCACCGCAGAAGGGAGGCAACAAACGACGATACAATCTTTGAACAGGAACAAGCCAAAGGAGAAACAGTTTGGAATCGCTGCAGCAATTATGGTTGAGGATATCTGCAGGGTCGGCTTCCTCTCAGAGAAACACCATTTGAGCTGCTGGTTACTGTCGCTACCTTTTATCAGAATCTGACGTGAAAATCCGAAGCACGATTGGAGGCAGAAGTGCACAGAGGAGCTGAAGGAGCAAATCCATGAGATCGGTGACTCACCATCTCAAAGATAGAGATGTCCACACCGTCAGAGATCGGTGACTCGCCATCTCAAAGATAGAGATGTCCACACCGTCGGAGATCGGTGACTCGCCATCTCAAAGATAGAGATGTCCACACCGTCGGAGATCGGTGACTCACTGATCTCAGGTGGCTCAAGGAAATGACTGTGGAAGCGCCTGATGGGGAGCAAAACTGCGGGAAGCACTTGTCACTTTGAAGAAAATGTCAATACAAAGTGGTTCACAGTGTCTCTGTTTCAATTAACCGTGCTCTTAGACCGACTCGAGTGCAGATTGTGATGTGACAAGCTGTTTATGGACAACGATTGGGGTGGGTCAGTTGAAGTTTCTTTGGGATGGTTGTTGACAGTTATTTAGCCACATCATTATTGTAAAGTTAAAGTGGATGGTTTATGACCAAAAGAATCCCTTCAAATAGAAACGCAGCAGAAAAGACTCCTCATGTAAGTGGGTAGATCTTAGGTGGTATCGGTACAGGAGAGAGACTATCCAAACAGCTGCCCGTCGATGATAGAAGAGGAAGAATAATAATAACTAGAACGGCACTCGATAGGGTGCATACCTCCGCCAGGTTGAACATTTTATGTTTTGTAACCCACCGATTAAGCCGGGTCTGCGTGTGGACCTGAGCCAAAATCGAATTGGCTTGTAATTGTTACATTGTTCTATTCATCGTCTCTCTCTCTCTCTCTCTCTCCTCTCTCTCTCCCTCTCTCTCTCTCTCTCTCTCTCTCTCTCTCTCTCTCTCTCTCTCTCTCTCTCTCTCTCTCTCTCTCTCTCTCTCTCTCTCTCTCTCATTCTCACTCTCTCTTTCTCACTTGTGAAGAATCACTTCATTCTAGGATCCGGATCTTCACCAAAATCGAATCAATTCATGCTTGTGACACGCACAACCTGTCCACCAAGTTTCGGCCAAATCCTTCCATAACTTTTTGAGACATCCTGCTCACAGACAGGCAGACAGGCAGACAGACAGGGGTGAAAACTTAACCTCCATCCACCCTCGGTGGTGGAGGTAAAAGGATAACTTTTTGTGGGGGACATTTCTATTTCTGCAGTAACATTCTGTTTTACAGATATTACCCGTTTCATGTCAATCCGTGGGACAGCACACACACACACACACACACACACACACACACACACACACACACACACACACACACACACACACACACACACACACACACACACACACACACACACACACACACACACACACACACACACACACACACACACACACACACACACACACACACACACACACACACACACACACTGATTAATCACCCAGCCTGTGAAACGCCAGGGTGACAGCTTATAGCTGGGTCGGTATTCAAACCCAGGCTACACAGGTTAGAGGTGAGGGTGCACACGTCCAGGCCCTCCTATCAGCCATTCTGCTAATTTAACCCTTCATTGTGACACCTTGTTTGGCAATGTTTCTTTGGTATTCACAAGAGAAACAGGTGTGCACGGGGATTGTAAGAAAAAGGCTCCTGGAGAAGTTGGCCCTGTGTAGTTAGAAGGGTGAGAGGTGGGGTGGTGGAATGGGGGGGGGGGTGTTGAAGTAACACTGTGCTTGCTGTTTTTCTCTCCATGCAGGTCTCCAGATTTTTACGAAGAGATAAAGATCAAGTTACCCTCGCACCTGACTGATTACCATCACATCCTCTTTACTTTCTTCCACATCAGCTGCCAGCAGAAACAGAACACCCCGCTGGAGACACCTGTCGGCTACACTGTACGTGATAAAGATTTTTTTTTTGAAACGGACAGAACCTATCGCGATGCAATCATAATTTAGTCCATAACTGTGTATTATACCTTTTGTGTCAAGTCGCTCTCCAAACGCAATAGTTGTGATGTGATAAACAGGTTGTGTACATCCCTGATATCTCTACGTGTATGGGACTGTATGCTGTCAAAACCAGTAATTAGTAAACGATGGACAAATCAACACATTACTGTACACAGTATGTGGTTTGTACCTGGGATCCCAGCAACATGAGCTGTATACTGTATGTGTTTATGCAGGAACACCAAATCATGAAAAATGCTTTGTTATCTAATATATAAAGCTCAATCTAACCACCGACTCACTCACTCTCACTCACTGGACTCATTAATGTTTGGTACCTTTCGGGTGACATAGAAAGCTGAAATTTCACGTGCCGGCGGACATCAAAGTCAATACGCCGGGAAAAATTACAGAACCGTCGAAAAGCGTCCATAAATGAAAATATAAATAAATGAAAATAAATATGTTGGGGGGGAAAAAAAAGAAAAATGCACGTGAGCGACCCGCGACAATGGGGAAGCACGGTATCATTTATTTTCATTTATTTCACATGCCGATGGACATTGAAGCCGATACACCAGAAAACATCACGGAACTGTTGGGAAGCACCCATAAATGAAAATATAAATGAATGAAAATAATAAATGAAAATAAATAAATGAAAAATCCAATGCACGTGAGCGGCCCGAGACAATGGGGAAGCACGGTTCGTTATTGTTTACACAATGTGTTGTCACTATTTCTTGTAAACTTTAATTTTGTTTTGCGTTGTGTGACAGTAACCACCATGTTGTTCCTAAACAATTACTAGTACCACTACCGCAGCCAAATGATTCCCACATCATTGTGGGGTTTTCCAGGGAACGTTTTTGGCCCAAGTCTATCATGAACCAACTGGCCAGACCTGACATTCATCTGCTGGTGGTAGGGATTTGTAATTTGGTCAGGGTGCCAGTGATAACTCGCCTACTCTGCAAAAGACACTGTTGGATATTTTACCTCCACCGACCAATTCTAGCAGATTGGACATCCATAGGAGGGACGGGACACCTTGTGATACAGCACCCTGCCTGTAAACCACCAACCCGACAGGTTATAGCCAGGTTATGAATCAAACCTACACTAGACAGCTATTTCTTCATTTCATACTATGCTCAGGCATACATGCACCACCCTGCAAGACCACATTGCTCCTATTACATGAAGTCAAACAGAAAAATGTGTTTCTGATTTTGGAGCAAAACATACTCTTCTTGGGAGAGGTGGGGTGGGGGTGGGAGGAGTGGAGGGATGTGGGGAAGGGGGGTACATACATTTTATAGGACCAGTGCATCATAGGCTGGAAGGCTAGCCGAGAGGTATGCACGCTCGACTGACCTGCTTAACGCGGGTCAGAATGTCAACGCGTCAGTCAACGCGTCAACGCGTCAACGTGGCCTTAAAGCTTTTATTGACAATCATTTTGATCACTTCATATGTACAGTATCGATATCCTTTTAATGCGA
Source organism: Eptatretus burgeri (assembly GCF_056783735.1). NCBI lineage: Eukaryota > Metazoa > Chordata > Myxini > Myxiniformes > Myxinidae > Eptatretus > Eptatretus burgeri. The sequence continues at coordinate 58,775,005 of NC_140966.1, forward strand.
GAATAAAAAATCGGCAAAACATTCTCATTCTGCAGAATTATTTGTCAATAATTTTATTCCAGATGCTTCGAACTGACCATTACGCTCCCCTCTCCTCCCCTTTTCCCTTCCTCACCGTGTAGTTCCCATTAATCTCCCTATTTGGAAAATTCACTCCCACTCGTGATGCACAGGTTTCTACTCTACTGCTTGTCTGTTGCTTTTCTGAATTAAAAAACATAAATTTATATGAACTTCGTTTTCACTGAATGCACAACATCTCTCTTCCTTGTTCCCTTCTCCCATTCACCACCATACCGTTTCTACAACTTTCAAACACCACACTGTGACTGCTCTTCAGTCACATCTATATGAAAGTTTTATTTTGTGTCAAATAAGATATTTTTTAGGCAACATTGGTGAGATCTTGCATCAAAGCATGGATTGTGCATAGACATCATGTTGATGCCCAACTTGATTAAATAATTCAGGTTGTTGCTTCGGAGTAGGGGGCGGGGGGGGGGGCTCACAAAAGCAGTGAAAGGAGTAAGGCCTATGCCAAAACTTTGTGTCGCTCCAGAGCCTGGAGTGCTTGTTTTACCTTTTTATTGAAGGAATCAAAGCATGGAAAGTAGAAGAGGCTTCAGGATGGTTGAGCAGGGCAAGCAGAGCAGCGAAAAAAATAAAGAAGATAGAGAAGAAGGGGGAATGTGTTGGGTGCATGAGAGGACAAAAATGACGACTGCACAATATGTAGATTTTCTGAAGTGTATAACTTTTGTTTCTGTAACTATTATATAACCAGCAAATACGACCCGTCACTTCGCTGACGGGAATACTAAAGGGGGGAGGGAGAAAAAGAGTGGAGAAGAGGGAGAGAGCAGTGGGGGAGAGAGAGTAGGGAGAGTGAAGAGGTGAAGGGGAAATGAGAAAGGAGGGAGGGTAAAGGAGGAGGGGGAGCGAGGAGGGGTGCAGGATCGACGAGAGGTGGGGGAGTGAGGAGGGGTGCGGGATCGATGAGAAGTGGGGGAGCGAGGAGGGGTGCAGGATCGACGAGAGGTGGGGCAGCGAGGAGGGTGGTGGAAGGGAAGACAGTGTGAAGTGAGATGAAGGAAGGCAAACGTGTGGTGGAGCATCAATTACGATTCATATTTTTTCATCCAAATGATTTCACATAGAATAACAGTGAAGATGGAAAAAAAAATAATGTCTGAAATCAATTTTCTACCAGTCATACTATAAACACTGTCTGGAGACAAAACCTGCCGGATGTATCCGGAGCCAAGCCATCCGGACACAAACACTGCTCAGACACATCTGAAGACAAACTCCTGTGCAGACGCATCCGGAGACAAACACCGCCCGGATTTCTTTAAATTATCAAATCTCACAACAGATTTTGACATTTATTTTGTCCGGATGATATGCGATCCTCAAAACCGAAACAATATTTCAATGTTATACTTTAATTATTCCGTGAGAGTCGATCGTGGAAAATTGTCTCATAATGCATTAAATCGCTCCAAGCTCCTAATTTTAAAGCTATAGGACTTACAAAGGCGATGCATACAGCGATGCGTAGCTATGATGAACAGGCATTCGATATGAGTGAGGAAAGTGATAAAAAACTTTATCGTTAAGAAATCGTTGCGGCCTGTTCCAAATCAAGGCATGGTTGAGCAGGCCAAAAAACATGGCGGCTTCAGACCTCAGTGAGGAAACCAAGGAAACGCCTTCAGACCTCAGAGAGCGAGGTGGCCGAGGATCACCTGATGAAGGATTTAATTAAATCAGCCCATTAATTATCCTCAAGACGAGTGTTTTAATTCACCCAAACACCCAATTTTCAGTCATGCACTTCTTTGGAGTTCCCTTTGTATGCATGCAAAGTTTTAGGCTGATATGTTTGATGGTTTTGGAGTTATGGAGGAGACACACACATGCACACACTGCCTTTTATTCATATCGATTGACAATCAGGATTTCAAAAATATAAGGCATTTTAAAAAAATTCCGAAAGTGGAATTTTTTACTTGTTTTGTAATTTTAAAAAATGCCAATATGTTGTGTTTTTGGTTCAGTTAAATATCTATATATATATTTTTAACCCCACTTCTTTTCCATGGCCTACCAGTGGATACCCCTGTTGCACAATGGGCGGCTTCGCACGGGGTCATTGTGCCTGCCTGTATCGCTGGAAAAACCCCTGCCCAGCTATTGTGTGCTGTCCCCTGACGTAAGTCTGTTGGCTGTGACCTATTAATAAATATTGTACACAATGCTTAAACTATGTGTGATGACTAATGTGGTTATTTTTGATATTGAACCACTATTATCGGAGCGATTTGGCATACTCATCTCTTATCTGTGGTGTGGCCCACAACCTTGCCCCCTCCACCAACATGACTCGTGTCAATGACCCAGGTGTTAACGACACGATTCTTCACTCCTACAATGCACCACCTGGTGCATAAAGTTGTAACCTCTGTATCCTCCATCCTGTTAGTCAAGAATAAATTCAACTTTAATATTAAGATGTGGGGCTGTTTTTTTAGGTCGAGAAGCATCCCTGGTGCTTCTTTTATTGACCCTTACCTGACTGAGAATTAATCAGCTCCTCTACAAGTAATTTTACTAAAAATTGCATGCTTACCTTCCTCTATGCAAGCTGCATGTTTTGTCCCGAAATCTTTGCCGATGTGTGATCGTATGTGAATCTGTGAAAATTGTAGTAAAAACCTAAACCAAGTAGAAATAGTGAATTTTCCAAAACATTATAAATCCGTATTATGCAGCACCTTGTCAGAATAAAATGAACAGCTTTAATTATAAACAAATTTCGTTTGAATAATCCATGATACGACAATTAAATGGACTCTTCCACAAGCCTTGACTATGTAAAAAAAAAAATGGACTACACCTGTTGGTATCTGGTAGTATGGTAGCAAAATGTTCCATACTGCAAAAACAATGCCTTGCTGGTGTCACAAGAAACCCTTTTACCACTCTACAAGCAAGGCATTTTGTTGTATGGAACACATTTACCGCAGGAAGATGGTTATGTGTGCCATACGTCAAGAACATCTTCTGTTTGGAAGAAATGGAGTGGACTACAGCTTCTTCCCGGGCACCAATGAGTCCTGACATGAATGCCATCGAACTTGTCTTGTGACATGGATCGGGAGCTGCAGAAAAACCGATCTCTGCCAAGTAATACCCCAGAAATGCAACAAAATCTACTCCACATTTGGCAAAATCTCGATGAGGCTGTCATCTTTCTATAATAAAAAAGTGTGTCAGTGTGTGTGTGTGTGTGTGTGTGTGTGTGTCCTCCATAACTCCAAAATCATGAAATATAATGGCCTGAAACTTTGCATGCATATTAACGGAACTCTCAAGGAGTGCAGGAATGAAAATTGTGTGTTTGGGTTAATTTAAACACCCCTTTTGAAGATAATTAACCTCCTCATTTAATTTTCACTATCAAGGCTTCATCCTTGGTCAACCCCTTTGTCAGCCCTCTGTCTGCTCTCTGGGGTCTTAATTTGCCATATTTTTGGCATACTTAACGATGCTTGACGTGGAACAAGCCACAACGGTTTCTTAACGATAAAGCGCTCAATTTTTTTTTCACTTTCATCACTCACATCATCGAATGCCTCATCTTCATACCTATGAATCGCTGGCTACATCGCAATGCTTACTTAAATGCCCGGAGATGCCAGTGTTCATGGCTTTATTTCATTTCTGCACATGCGATAAGCTCTATTCTCTCTTAACCTGAGCCAAATTTCAAAATGTAAACTGCGGAATTCACCTTAGCAGCAGTTCCGATTGCTAAAAAAAAGTGTTCATTTGTCCAATTCGGACATTGTTTGACACTCTGAGCATCTCTGGTTCTTCCTGCCTTACAGCAAGACCCTCCCCATTTGTGGGGGTTACATTCTTGAAAATCCCCAAGTTGGGCAAAACCACGATGTGGAAAGTTAAGACCTGTCAGAAAACTAGGTTTATAGAGGAACCGACTCTAAAATGTATCGACTTTTTTGCCTAACCTCGTAAAAATGAAAAACACTTAAAATTGTACTTACTTTTGATGATGATGATGATGATGATGATGATGATGATGATGATGATGATGATGATGATGTTGCTGATGGAGGGCGTTGGAGGTTATTGAGATGGCGTCGATGTTCTTGGCTTCGGGTTGTCAGAATTATCAGATTTTGTGATGAAGGAGGTGATCTTTGTCTGCTTTGCCTTGTTCTGCATGTTATATAGACCTCGTAGTGGGGCAACTTAGCATAACAATTGTGCATTTTGTGAGGAAAGCACCAAATTTGGCACACTAGTAGCCTATCATGTTATGAACCGATTTGGATATTGGGCCATCTCAAAATTTTTGATGGCAGTGGAAAATGGCTGCCAACAGCCATCAGCGGCTGAATTTGAGATGGCCCAATATCCAAATCTGTTCATAATATGATAGGCTACTAGTGTGCCAAATTTGGTGCTTTCCTCACAAAATGCACAATTGTTATGCTATATTTAGCTAATTTGCCCCATTATCAGTATAAGTTGCCATGACAGCATCCATCTCTCGCTTGAATTTCAAGCACCTCTCCATGAAAACTAGCAAAAACCTCTCAAGATATGCGCTTCATTCTGCTTCATCCCATGCGTTTTCCTTCATGCTCCTCAGCTTTATTTTATTTCCCCCTCCTCGCTTGAAAACAAAGAAAACAAATATTTTTGCTTGAAAAATATCACTAACTCATTCTGCCTCTTATATCCTTCCTTGATTCATTCTTTATTTCTTCATTTCTCATTACCTCCAAAATTGAACCAACATTCCTCATAACTGAATTAATTTGCTTCTTACTTTACAAGCTTTTAATGACATTCCATTATGTTTCATTTGCCTTATTTCATTAAAACCCCACATGTTCTTCTTCTTCACAACTATTTACTGTCACGAACACCCCCACAATGTAATTAAAAGACAAGCGAAAACTAAATCACGCACTATCACATGATAATAAACTAAATCACAGTATCAAAGCGGTATCAAACTAAATCATGCGATATCACGTGATAACAGTCCGTGCGGCATGGTATTTAAAGAGCAACTGAGTCTGCGATGGAGGGCAGCGTGGGATCGTGAGATGAGACGGAGATGCGGGGTTGTGTATTCCTCTGCGTCAGACCACTGCGAGGGACCCATGCCGCGATCAGCACATTTTATCACTAATTCAAACGTGATAGAGTGAAACCCCGATGTGGAAACCAGCGTTCAAGGCGGGCCTGCTATATTTGGTGTCCGCATATGCGAAAAGCTCTGGAATCTCATAACCTGAGACGAATTTCAAAACTTAAAATGTGGGAATTGACCTGAGCAACAGTTCTGACTGCGAAGAAAAAAAACTGTGCATTTGTCCAATTTGGACGTTGTTTGATGCGCCGGATGGTGTTTCATATGACCGATCGGTGATCGCTAATCGCTTGCCAAGCCTGCCATTCCTTTTCAACCGTTTCATTGGAGTGCTTTCTTGAATGCTTAAGCTACTTGGCAAGCACTCTACAAGCTGCTTAGATGTTTGTTTGCAAGCCATGGCAATACGCAGCAAAAGTATCCGTACTGTAGCTCTGCACTGTCCCTCTGCTAAACAAAATCAAAAATTCATTGATCAATGTACAAAATTCAGGCCCCATCTGCCTGTGTTGCACCTTGCAGTGTTGTGCGGTGCCGTGCCTGCTGTTCCTTATCAATGGATGGATAGAGGGAAGGAATGGAGGGAAACAATGGATGGATGAGATGGAAGAAAAGGATGGATGGAGTGAAGGGTTGGATGGAGGAAAGGGATGGATAGATGGGCCAAACTAATGTTTGTAAGCCACAGCGAGACAGTTGATGGTGGTGTAAATGACTTATCACAGCTGTTGTCATTTTTGAAAATAAAATTACAAATTTTGCATTCAAGACAATGTTGGTGATAATGTGAATGAAGTACATATCTCTTTGCTGATGACTCCACCCTCTGCTGTACCATCTGTCATCCCTCAGACCGGCAAGCAGCAGCTTCTTCACTCATTGCAGATCTGGGTAAAATCACAAACTGGTCCAACACGTGGAACATGTCTTTCAATCCAGACAAATCTCACACTCTCACTATGTCTCTCCGAAAGGACCGTTTAGAAAACCACCCCATACACTTTCTCAACAATCCTCTGGAAGAAGTCCTTTCTTTCAAGCTTCTGGGTCTCACTATCTGCCGACCTTTCCTGGGAAAGCCACATTTCAAGCCTGGCCTCCAAAGCCAGTCGCCGACTGGGAATCCTCCGTCGTGCAAAGTCCTTCCTCGGCCCACCTGAGCTCCTGACCACTTACAAAGCTTTCATCCGCAGCCTGATGGAGTACTGCTCTCCCCTCTGGAGAGGGCTGGTGCTCCTGCCTCCCACCTCTGGGCTGGTGCTCCTGCCTCCCACCTTTCTCGGCTTCACGCTGTCGAAACCAAGACATTTTGGATCATTGGCATCTCCCGCGATGAGGCTAAGTCTTTGGGCCTCTCACTCTCTCACCGCAGGCTGGTCGGTGGTCTTTCTGTCTTCTACCGACTCCTCTCCAGTCTCGCCTCCCCTGCTCTGTCTGCGATTTGTCCCCACCATATTTCTGCAGGGCGCTCAAGGTCCGCCAACAACCCCCTTCTGGTAAAACTACCAAAATCATGAATCACTGCTCACCTTCAATCTTTCATTCCTCTTTTTCCCCGCCTTTGGAATAAACTCCCTCACTCCATTCAATCCCATTCTTCCCTCCAGGCCTTCAAAACAGCTGTTCACCACCACCTTTCACCATCCCCCATCCAAATCCTCGATCTTTTCTACCTCTTTTAATCCACCCAAGCCCACCTCCTTCAAATTCCCTGCTTTCCTTCCTGAAAGTCCCTATAATATCCATCTTGTATTCCCTACGTTCCCCGCCCCATCCCTCTCCCTTCCACAGATCTCCTAATGTCTGTTTCCCACTGTTTTGTCCTTCCCACTCCCGCTCCTCTTGTCTCATGCCCACCTTGCTGTGCGTTGTGTGTTAGCTCTCATACGAGCCTCGACAAGGTATAAAAAAAAAAACCAAAAAAAAAAACCTGTGTTCCATTGTCTTCCTTAAATCTGACAAAAAGTTTGAAATGTTAACCTTCACATCAGAGTGATCATACTGAGGTCCAGGAGACGCTCAGAGATACATCTCCTGGGGGAGTACTTTCGAGATTATTCGGAGAGTTGTTTCCAAATCCCAAGCTCATTGCAAATGCTGCAGGGAATGTAATAACAGACGAAGGAACAGCAGGTGGGTACTCACTCCTTCATTCACCATTCATTCCTTACACCTCATGCTCACTCTGTGAGATTGGAGTACCCTGTGTTCATGAACAACTGTAGAACTTACTGGGATTCCACTTTCCATCCATCCCTTAACTTCCCTCCCTCCATTCATCCATCCATACCTTCTCTCCATTCATTGCCTCTATTTCTTCCCTCCATCCATCCATCCCCCCCCCCCAATCTCTTTGTTTGTCCTCGCTCCCAATCCCTCCTTCCTCTCTCTCCTCTCTCTCACCCCTCTTCCAACTTTCATTAAGTGATAAACAATGAATGGTTGTGATAAGTTCCCACAGGTAGTTGTGGTTTGGTTTGGAGGTGGTTATGTTGTGCTGTGGTGTTTGTGTTATGTGTTGAGCCCAGAGTGTCAGGGAGTGCATGGGTTGGGTGGATGGATACTTTTTTGGCGGTTGGACCTGCTGGTGGGTTCGATCTGCAGTTTGAATTTTGGGATTTAGCTCGGGTTGAGAAATTCTGGAGCTTATCACATTTTGGTTGTAAACGTGTGCTGAAATTAAATAACAGCATGAAACACTGGCGTCTCCAGGGGTTTATAAGCATTGCAGGGTGCAATGGGCTCTCAGGTCTCTTGGCCTGAGCCCGGTTTCGGAGTTTGGACTGCGGGGTTGGGCATGGCAGCTGGTCCGGCTGCTGGAAGGGTGTTCGTTTGTTCGGTTTGCTTTGGCTTTGACACTCCAGGCATCTCCGGGCATTGTGTGACCCCCTTGGAGAGATCCAGTTCCCGAGTGGGTAAACAGTTTGGCAGCCACAGTTTGAGTCTCATAACTCGAGGGATGCTCATGTTATAATCTCTCTAAAAATGGTACGTGCCTGTTTGGAAGTGACAGGTGGTTTTGCTATCCTATTTGAAGTGCTGTTTTTACATACCCTATTTCGTTCAATTCTGTACTAATGCTGGCAGACAGGACCACCCCCCCCCCCTTCCCTTCAAGTCCCACTTCCAAACGCAAGTCCAGAACACCCCCTTACCCTCCCCATTTACCCCTCCTTGCTCCCCCGTCCTCTTTGCTCCCACCCCTCTTTGCACCCCTTACCTTCTGGAGTGTACAGCGATGTTTGGTGAAGTGTCGCTCTCCCACCCCCTTCATCACTCAAACCCCCTTCCTTGCCCCCTCCTTGCTCTCCCTCCCCTCCCTCTCCCATCTCTCTCTCTCTCTCTCTCTCTCTCTCTCTCTCTCTCTCTCTCTCTCTCTCTCTCTCTCTCTCTCTCTCTCTCTCGCCCTACTGGCTGTTGGTGAGTCGAGTGGAGTGTCATGGCGGCTGTGTGGTCTTGGTGAGCTGTGATCTGCCCTGTTTTATCGCCTTTATATCCCCTTTCGCATCGTTTTTCACATCCCTTCCTTTGTTTCCTTCTACGCATCGTTATTTGTGCCCCCTCCCTCCCTCCTTCCTTCCCTCCTTCCTTCCCTCCCTCCTGCCCTCCCCCTTCCCTCCCCCTTCCCTCCCCCTTCCCTCCCCTTCCCTCCCCTCTTCGTTAGACCTTGTGCTTCGGCCTTCCCTCGCGCCTTCGTCACCCAACCCCGCCCATCTGTCCTTGTTATTTCACGGTTTGCCTTTCGGTTCATCCCATCCCATCCCCTCCCCATCCCCCTGTTTTCTCCTCGCATACCTTTTCCCCGAGATAGAGAGAGAAAGAGCCCACAGCTTCTTGTGGATAGCTTTCAGTTGGCGGCCTTTCCAGGCCCTTCAACTGATCGTTTTTTTCTTCACTGTAGCTGTGTTTATTTCCTTTGGAAACCTGTCTCGGCTCGTATTTAATTACTGCACGAGAGTAATCATCCCTCCTCCCCCTTCTAAACATGACTTCGTATTCCCGTTATTCGGCATTTGAAGCATTAACAAGAAAACATGGCGTCGTCTGCGTTCCACCCGACGACGTCATCGTCGAGGATCTCGTTATCGCTACGGGAAACATAGTCGGTACTGACAAAGTTCGTGCAGCCTCACGAATGAACAAACGTGTGGTAATCTTCGTGTCTGAGACAGAACTGGTTCACGAAATCGTATCGACCGGACTATCAACAGATGACCGACATTTTGTGCTCGTCTCCCCTCTCGACACACCGGCCGTGAAGGTCATGATCTCGAACGCTCCTCCTTTCCTGAAGAATCAGACGCTGATCTCCGAATTATCTCGTTATGGTTCTGTGGTTTCTCAGATCTCCATGTTCCTTTACGGAGCCAGGACGATCGGACGAAGCACGTGATGTCTTTTCGGAGACAAGCTTGTGTGGTGCTTCCTCCTTCTTACGCTGAAAGAACCTTGAACATTTTTTTAAAACTCAAAATTGATAATCATGATTACCAAGTCTACATAACCACTGACACCCTGAAATGTTTCGACTGTGGTAATTTCGGACACTCGAAACGATCTTGCCCAAAGGTGACTTCGTCAAACGATGAAACAAACCTCGTCAAAAGGATACGTCCTCTTCTTCTTCTTCCTCTTTCTTGACAATGAAGAAAGCGAATCCCGTGCCCGGTAATGACCCCCAGGCCTCCCAGCCCGATAGTCTAAACAGCAAAACGAATGTTTGGGATGGTTTCACCATCGTTTCATCAAGAAAGAGAGACTTTACCTGATGGTCGTTCAACCCAGAAGAAAGGAGCATTTACAAACGAGGAATCTGTCGGTGATGTCCCGCAGTTGTGACCGACGTCACTCGACAAGGCCGACCCGGAATGGACCCGGAATGGACCCGGACCCCAGTACCTATGGCCAACAAGTTTACCCTACTTGCCGGTGAGGACATAGACGTTTCCCTTACAGAGACCGCTTTACCTGTTATCGCAGTAAATGAAACTTTCACTCTTTTAAAAACTCTCCCATTGGAAAGTCCATTGACGGTGAAACACAGACCACTAGTGATGATCCTGCTATCACTTCGGTAAATGTTAACCCTGAATCCTTGTCAGCGGGAAATAGTGAAACAAATGTTAACCATGTTACTGCTCCCAGTCCATCACGTGGTGAAGCTGGAAACACAGGAAATGTTAAAATGGATGTTTTACGAGAGACCCCCAAAGTCCTGTGTCCCTCCACGCCGTTGGAGGTCGATAACACCGTTACGGTCGAGGGAAGCGATATCGCTACATCCACTGATGGTGTTTCTGTTTCATCAACTCCCCCGATCATTTCCATTACTTCACCAGGAGATGTTCCCACAATGGAAGAGCACATAGACGTGGTACCCAGTACAGATCCGTGTATCAATACTGATGACAGTGTCGATATGCAGGACAGTACAAGCTTGTGTGACTCAGAAACTAAAACCGATTCTGACGAATCTGACCTGGAGGAAGCAAACAGGAACAGTCAGGTGGAAACGATGGAGAAGCTCACCAGTCATAGTCCTACCCCCCCCCCCCTGAACAAATAAGACTTCTTACAAAATACATACAGGAAACGCAATATAAACCTGATGGAATACTTTCCAGATCTACCGTCCTTCCTTGAGTGTGCTCAGGCTATCGTACGTAAGCCTGACTTATTCGGTTTCCACCAGACACACTGTCACCGCTTAAAAAAAACTGATTGCCAAGGCGAAAAGGGATCCTAATTAATTATCCCACCTCTGATCTTATTCCTAGAAGCTATTATTTTCCTCATGGCCAGTTTCAAGATTGGAACAATAAATGTTAATGGTGGTGGGAGTCTGCTCCGCAAGATCCAAATTAAAGTGTTGGTAGAAGTCAATGGTCTTGACATAGCTTTGTTACAAGAGACCCATGCTGTTCGATCTGTTCAGGCTCAGTGACGACTATTTATGGACAAGGAATGTTTCTTCAGTAACAACTCCACGTCGAAGGCAGGCATCATGTTTGTCTTAGGGAAACATTTCCATCCGTCCTGCCTTAATTTTATGAGTATTATTGATGGACACCTTGCCTCCGTGATCTTCTCTATCGATCAGGTCAAGTTCACAATTCTCAATGTGTACGCTCCAAGCAAAAATGACGAGCGGATCTCCTTTTTTGCCGAACTGAGAAAATTCCTGCAAACACTGGATTTGCAGACTTGTCTAATTATTGGTGGCGATTTTTAACTGTACTGTTAATGCTTCATGTGACCGAAACAGGCCGGAACCCCAACCATGTACCGCAAAACTTTTTGCAAACATCATTGCGAAATATAATCTTCATGATATTTGGTGCGTGCAGCACCCTTCTGATCGGTCTTACACTTGGTGTCGTTGTTTAAACAACCACATCTCACTTGCGAGGCTTGATCGCATCCATGTAAATTCTCATTTATTACATGGAGTTTATAAATCCGATATCGTGCCTTCTGGTTTCTCTGACCATTCCCCAGCTCGAGTCTTTATTCAACTCTCTAAACCATGTCCAGGGAGCTCTCATTGGAAATTCAATAACAGTTTACTAGAAAACCTCATCTTCATTCAGGCCTTTGAATCCTTCTGGACGGCTCTCCTAGAAGAGAAGTTAAGCTGTCCGTTAACCCACTGATATGGTGGGATTTAGTAAAAACCCAAATTAAAGGGTTCTCTCAACAGTATCAGTTTTTCTCAACAAGCGCTGACCATGAAGTAAAGAAAATATTACAGTTAGAGATTTTACAACTCCAACGGGTCATCGGACAAAATACTAGTAACATACAAAAAACCTTAACTGAGAAACAGTCCTTATTAAAGGAGATAACCGACAGGAATGCACGTGGTGCCTTAGTTTGGATGAGGGTGCGACACCTGAATGAGGCAGACGTACCAACCTAGTATTTCTTTTCCTTAGAGAAACGTCTTCCCAGTAAGCAGCTTTCTCAGCTACGATTCGCAGATTCATCCATTACCTATACACAATCAGAAATCAAACTTTTCGTGAAGGAATACTTTTTGAAAATATATTCAATGGAGCAAATAAATCCTGTCAGTGTCGCCTCTATCTCCGTAGGCCTGTCAGTGTTGTGTGAAGATGGGCGTTCCCAACTGGAAAGACCCATTACTTTGGATAAACTTGGCACTGCCCTGCACGGCCTTGCCATTGGAAAAGCACCTGGATTGGATGGACTCGCAACCGAATTTTACAAGAAGTTTTGGCACTTATTGGGTCCAGAACTCATTAACACCTTGAACGCAAGCTGCCAACTTGGAGAGCTACCTCGGAGTTTCCGACGAACTCTTCTTACCCTCATCCCCAAAAAGGGAGGCATGCTGAGTATTGAAAATTGGCGTCCTATCTCCCTGTTATGTACGGACTATAAGATATTTTCAAAAGCCCTGGCATCGTGACTTACTCCTTATTTATCCTCGTTGTTGAAAGAAGACCAATGTTACTGTGTCCCAAAACGTTCCATCTATGACAACATCTCCCTTGTGAGAGACATCATTGAACTGTGCAAGGAAAACCCAAAAGATTTAGGACTTCTTCTCCTTGATCAGGAGAAAGCCTTTGACCGTGTTGACCATCGGTACCTTTTCGAAGTACTTGAGCGGTTTGGACTTGGTTCAACCTTCATCTCTTATATTAAAATACTATACAATAATATTTATAGTGTGTTTAAGATAAACAATGAACTTGTTGCACCTTTGTCTATTAACGAGGGAATTAGACAAGGTTACCCTCTTTCTGGGTTGCTCTATGCTCTCTCCATCGAACCCCTACTGGTTTATTTGCGCTGTAGACTAACAAGGGTTAGTTTGTCCCAGCTTGAACGGCCCATCAAGGTACTGGCATACGTCGATGACGTATGTGTATTCGTACAAGATATCAATGACGTTAACATCGTTCGTTATTGTTTGTCCTTATTTGAAAAGGCTTCTTCAGCCAAAGTAAATTGGAACAAAACGAACGCCCTTTGGCTCGGTCTGTTGTGCTACTTGACGCCAAGACTTCCTGCTCCACTGTCATGGGCCAATGATGGTGTGAAGTACCTTGGAGTGTTCTTAGGTAATAATACCACAGTAGCAAAAAATTGGGCTGGTCTGCTTGTGTTTTTTGAGGGCAAACTGCAAAAATGGAAAGGTCTGATTACACAACTGTCATACCGTGGAAGGGTCTTGGTCATCAACACACTGATGGCCTCCACCTTATGGCACAGGCTATTCGTGCTGCATCCTCCAGCGGTGTTGCTTCAACAGCTCCAGAAGTGCTTCGTGTCCTTTTTCTGGGACGGAAAACACTGGCTGCGACCTGGGGTCCTCAGTTTACCACTGACCGATGGAGGACAAGGCCTGGTCGACATAAAGAGCCGGCTAATGGCCTTTCGACTCTCGGTTGCTCTTCGCATGCTATACATGCGACCCTCTCCATCATGGGTCAACGTCGCTCGTCACCTTTTGCAACAGGGTGGGAGGCTAGGCTATGACCACTCTCTTTTCCTGATGGACCTTTCCAAAATCGACAGACCAATGTGTTTGTCCCCCACTTTCTTAGTTCCCATCAGTGAATAGAATGCAGTAATGAGTTCAAGCACTGTACGATGCCAAAGGATATGCTACCAAACGCGAACACGTGTCGAATATTTTAACGTTTTCATATCACTGATTGTTTAAAAAAAATTTGCTTACAATTAGGTGTGTTTATTTGTCCCCTACTGGTTTCACCAGAGGGGCTATAGGTTTGCTTTCCATCTGTCCATCCGTCCTCCGTCCGTCCCACCTGTGGTTTTTCAGCCTTTTTTTCCCTAACCCTTTAACATATTCAACTGAAACTTGGTACATGGCTTTATTATGATAAGTTACAGAATAAGTTCGAGTTTCAGGACGTTTCGTCAATTTTTTTTTTACAGTTATGCCCTTTTTAAACTGAGAAAATACCACGTGTTGTACATGGGTCAGTGTTCAGCTGCCCAGACTCCACACCACTGATTTACACCCATTGGCTGGACAGCTGGCCTGACTCCACTCCCATTAAAATCATTTGCTGCCATTGCATGAAGTAGCACAGATCGGCAGGCCTCAGGCCTGGGTCTCAATCAATAGCCAAGTGCAATTGGAATGATCCCAGGTGCATAATGTATATACACAAGTGACCATGATGTATATAATACAGTATATGCCCATAAGCCGTACGCATGTTTTTGCTTCATGTATGTACATCGAGTTATTACCTCCGCCACCGAAGGTGGAAGGAGGTTATGTTTTCACCCCTGTCTGTCTGTTTGTTTGTTTGTTTGTTACAAGTGAAAATGGAAGATTTTTCAAGTATATTGGTCAGCCGATTTTGTTATTCTGTCTGTTTGTCTGTTTATCGCCTACAGATCACAATTCCAAACCGATCGTCATGAAACTTAACCAAGTTGTAGAGGTAGTCTCAACTGAGAAGCCTATTGATTTTGAGGTCAAAGGTCAAAGGTCATTTTGAGGCCGAATTTCTAAAATCGTCATTTTTCATCCGATTGACTTGAAATTTCAACAAGATTTGCATATTGGATCACTGAATTGAGAAACCAACTATTTTTGAGGTCAAACGGTCAAAGGTCAACTCAAGGTCAAACTTCTAAAATCATCAATTTCAATCAGAAAAATCATCAATTTTGATCTGATTGACCTGAGCTTTGATTAAGATTGTCATTTTTAATCTTAATGAAATGGATAATTTGATGTATGCATGGCCTTTGGAGAGGGGTGGATTTTGCAAGTACCGTGCTCTGCACAACGCAATATTCTTGTTTGTCTGTCTGTCTGTCAATCACCTGCAGGTCACAATTTTAAACCAATCTTCACAAAGCTTCACCACATGGTAGAGTTTGGCATAAGCAAGAAGCTTATTGTGTTTGAGTGCAAAAGGTCAAAACGTCAACATCGGCCAAATGTCAACAAAGTTGTCAAGTTTCTGAAATCCTCAATTTTCATCCGATTGACTTGAAATTTGAAGAGGATTTATATTTCAGGTCAATGAATTCAACCACAAATTATTTTTGAGGTCCACATAGGCCAAAAGGTCAACATAGACCGGAGTTCTAAAATTGTCAATTTTCATCCGATTCATTTGAAATATGAAGAGTTATTGCATATTTGGTCATTGAATTCAACCAACAATTATTTTTGAGGTTAAATTTGTTTTCTGAATTTTGTAAGTATCATGTTCTGCATGATGTTTTCTTATTTGTTTGTCTGTGTGTTTATTTGTTTGATTGTGTGTGGGATATCTCAAAAAGTCAATAAATAAAAAAATGAAAGGTTCTTCTTCTTCGTCATCTTGTTGCCAGAATCGGCTCGAGCATGTGCTAAGCACAAATTTTTATATCTCCGAACATTCATTGGGATCGGTAGGGGACATGTTTTGCAAAGCCATTCTCACTCTCGTTTTATTCTGCCAGTTTTGTGTAGTATATAATAGACGTGATTATTTTTCAAAAGACCTGCAGGAGGGGCTAAAATGCAAGAGTTGGCCTTCCCACCAGAGATGAAGGTTACTATTAAGCTTTGACAAAGCTTTTTCGTAGGCATTTCTGTTTTATTATTTATTTTAGTACATCTGTGAATGCAGTTACCACTGATAAGAAAAACAGTTTTTATTCTTGTCGTTCGCAATCTAAATTGTACATGAGTAAATAGGATATTGCACAAAATGGAAAATGAGAAGTGACAAATTGAACCAACTATTGGTGTGTGTGTGTGTGTGTGTGTGTGTGTGTGTGTGTGTGTGTGTGTGTGTGTGTGTGTGTGTGTGTGTGTGTGTGTGTGTGTGTACACATGTGGTGTGTGTGCGTGCAGGTTCAGCTGCCCGGTGTGAAATGGGTAGATGGACACAAAGGCGTATTCAGTGTCGAAATACTGGCCATGTCCTCTGTACACACACAGGTGGTACTCTTTTTCTCATTGTTTTTCATTCTATTCTCAAATGTCACTTCTTCATAATTTATCGTTGTTGCGCTGTGTCATCCTGATTTTCATGCTCTGAATAACCACCCTGAAGATGTTTGGAGGTTGTAAAGAAGCTTCTGTTGGAATTCCATTTTTTTAATGAAATGAGTGGTGCAATGTATAGATTCAAATGCAAAGTTTTTTTTCACATACATATATCATCAATGACAATAGGAGACAATTAACAAATTAATGGAGTACACCACACACAAAGCTCAAATTAAATTGGAAAGGTTTGAAAATAAATTTATTATTTTGCCTGACGTTAATTATGAAATGCAGTCTGAGACTGAGTGTTTGTATCTGTGTAGAAACTTGGGTAGGGTTTGAAACAACAGAGGGCACACTTGTGCAGCTTTTCTTCATTGCTTCAGGTACCTTTCTTTGGCTATAAGGGCAGAGGGGTAATTTAAAAAGTATATATATATATATATATATTGTTGCGGCCGGGGGTCTGGGTGAGAAGACCACTCGGGAGGGAAGCTATCTCGAGTTCCCACCAGACTCCCCGGAATCGCAGGCCATCGCACATGGATAACTCTGTGACACGGCGGGTTGCTAACCAACCATGAACGCCAATAACTCAACCACGTGACTTAGGGTCCTCCGTCTAATATTGGTTCCATAAAAATAATCATGTGGCTTAATTACCGAGGGACACGCCCTCGGTACGCCTTGTCCGAACGGGATCATCTTACCGTATCAGATGCAGCCGAGTGACATTGCCAAGGACATACCGGCTAAAAGGAACAGATCGTTGGGAATAAAGTACCGGATAGGCTAGGATACGGACCATGCTGGATCAATGAAAGAAAAGACAAAAATGAGCTGGGTACATTTCTACATTTTAAGGATTTATTACAGGCAGGCGAGGAAAAATTTGTGGCACAATGAATAGATTTATTGTTCTGTGTAAGCAGAGATAGCAAGAAATGTGTGGTGCGACAATAAAACAAGCAACTTGCAAAAGCAGACACAGAGCAGACTCATCCCGATATAATTATTCTGTAATCTTAACTAAAACGAGGTCAGGCACCATGACATACATATACATACACACATACACACACACACACACACACACACACACACACACACACACACACACACACACACACACACACACACACACACACACACACACAATAAACCGAATGAAGAGGAGTTAATGAGAAGAAAAATGAGAGGAGATGAGGCTAAACGGTCTCATAATACCTTACACGATTGACCGATCGCGCCACCAGTATGTTTTGGGGGGATGCTCCGCTGAACGATCCCTCCTTGATAGTTGGCGCATCGTCTCCTGCTTGGCTACGGTGCAGAAAAGTGTCTGCGCCGATCCAGAGAAAGGGTGAGACTGTCAGGCATGGGGGAGGGAATTTGGGTGGAGACAGCTGCGAGTGGGTGGAGAAGGTGGAGTCGAGAGCGAGTGGGTGGAGTGGCAGACAGGAACAGGTGGGTGGGTGGAGCTAGCGACAAGGCAGGGAAGAAGGCGGAGTCAGCAGCAAGTGGGTGGAGAACGGCGGAGTCAGCAGGCAAATGCAGAGATCGATCCCAGGCTAGACAGAGAGGAAGAGCAGGACGAACAGGAGTGCAGACGGCCTCGCGACCCATCCTTTATAGACCCTGTGGTGCAGGGCAAGGCGCCACCCCGAAGCGATGTGTTGTCACCCGAATTGGGTGCTCTAATTGGGCCCCCGCCACCGCACGGCCCGGCCACCATGATCGGAAGCGGCCTCACTGTACATCCGACGAGCCATAGCTGAGCTGCGGAATCGTCTCGCTCCGAACCCCGTGATAGGAATTGCCTTGCACCAAACTCCTGGGTCGTGCCCCGGCGACTGGCCGAGATGCACATCAGCTCCCACATGCCTGCCCGGGCACCCCCAGCAATCCGCGGTTAGCGCTGATCAATGCGCGTCCTCCGTGGTAGGCCTCGCGGCCCGAGCGATCCGGAGCGCACAACCCACCTCTGTTTGGTGGCGGCTGCGTCGAGGCGGAGGTGCGAGAAGACCTCCACCATTCGGGGGAGACATTGGTGGCCACGGTGGCAAGCGAAGATCGACGGTAAGATGTTATTGTAAACCCATGCGCAAACCCAAATGAACAGATGCACTATGCATGCCCTGTACAGTGTGCGCAGCTCCGCTATTGTACATGTGGTTATTTATTATGAGGCTTGTATTGCATAGATTTGTGTTGAAAAGAGTATAGATATAAGTATGAGATGGAGATTTGGATTGAAAAAAAGGATAGATATAATTATTAAATGCAGAAATAGGTTGAAAAGAACGCACCATGTGTGTCCTGTTCCACGGGGACGAGGTTGTTTGTTTGCTTTTGCGAAGACGCATTCTTACAGTGAAGGGTGTGGCTGCAGTTTTTACAGGTGGCCGTCTGAGTGCATTGCCTACTTTGATTTATTCCAGTATAAACAGGAAAAGAGTAGGAATGAAGTTAAAGACATAATCAGACCAAACGATGAGATCCACACAACGCACTTCGTCCTGTTTGACCCATTAGACATGAGGGAAGGGTCTACCTGTACGTATATTAATGAAATAACTGTTTGGGGGTCACTGTATGTTGGGTACCATTGCCTTCGAGGTATGTGGTTTCCAGAACCGCAACAATATATATATATATTTTTTTATATTTACCCGAAAGCCGAAACGAGCCCGAAACCCGGCATGTGCGGCGAGTGACTTGCGCTAGGTGCTGGACTGTCGATTTGAGATGGAAGAATGAGATTGAAGAGATTGTTGAAGTTGCTTCCACAAAGGGGATAAAAGGGGAATAAATGAGTGGAGGTGAGCAGTGGTTCTGGATTTAGTCAGTTTCATGAGGAGAGGGTTTCTGGAGGACCGTGTGCTTCCTGAAGATACCTGGGGGGAGGGGGGGGAGGGAGGAAGATGGTGGGGGACAAAGTGCAGAAGGGGCAGAGGGTGCAAAACCAGAAATGAGGCGGAAGAAGACAGAGAGAGACCACCGAACTGTCAGCGATGGCAAAGTGATAGGCTCATCGACTCAGCTTCATTGTAAGATATTCCAATGATCTTGAAAGCCTTGGTTCCCATGGTGTCAAGCTGAGCAAGATGTGAGCCAGGCGAGCCATCCCAAAGGGGAGAGCAGTACTACATCAAGTTGCTGTTAGTATTAATGATGATGGATGATGCCAAACATGATAGGATACGGCTTAGTCAGTCTCAACTAGTTTAGGAAATATAGCTGAGTGACTATACAGTACATGGAGGATGCGAGTTACCAGGAGGCTACGAGGTTTGGCAAACCCTGAAGTTAGGAAAATGAAACTGATCTCAAGTGAAGACAAGGATGTGAAAGCAGGGAATCGGATTTCTAACAACACAATTGCAATGCAGACCGATCAACACAGACTTTGGACAGTTACACTTTCGACAGTTACACTGAACAGACAGTTACATTGAACTATGAAATAACTTGCTCTATTTGGTGATCTCTCCAGGATGCCCTGAAACCACAACATTCTTCATGGCAGCTGTGTTTTTTTCTCATTGGTGGTGACCAAAATTGCACACAATATTCCAGATCAGTCCTCACTTAATTCCGATGCAGTGGTAACACTTCTTTTGATTTGTAATTTATTCCACTACAAATACAACCTAAAACCCTGTTTGCCTTACCTATAGCTGTCTGGCACTGTGGGCTTACACCCTGTATATACGACCACCCCCAGATCCTTCTCCCGTATGACATGCTCCAAGACTGCCCCTTGCATCATTATTACCCATCCTCAGTACCTTACATTTCTCTACATTAAACTGCATCTGCCAATGTTTTGCCCCATCTATACAAGTATCTCGACTTTTCTGAATGTTATCACTCCCCTCTCTGCGAAGGGAAGTACTATATTTATCCAATCATTTGTAATCACGGGAAGCAGGACACTGCACTGGAGCGGTTTGTTGCACTTTGTGGGACACTTGAGGAGCAGACATTGCCAGTGCGGGTAGGTGAGGCACGAGTGACAGAGGCAACGCTTGAAACAGAGCTACGGGCAAGCCTTTCTGGGCTGGCATCTTCCCAGCTTGAACCCCTCATTCATTTCTTGCATCCGGTGAGTGTGTCAGTGTGTAGGTGAAAATGTTAGATAATCTCCTGGTATTTCTGCTGATTTTGTGTAAAATATAGTGGAAAGACTTAAAAACGTGTCGATTTTTTTTTTCACCAGATTTTGGACAAACTTGTGCTGCTGACCGTTCGTCCCCCAGTAATTGCTGGCCAAATGGGTGAGTCCATTATTTTGTATGCAGTACATGGCTGCTGGCTTCCCTCATTGTTGGGGGCATGGCTGTGTCACTGATGTAGTATCCACTGTAGGTTAGAGCAGGAATTTGTATTTTGTCCAGGGTGCCAGCGATAACAGGCCTACTCTTTCACCAAACACATCGTGGGTTCCTTAACGTCCACCAATTAAAGCTGGCAGACGGGAAGCCCAGTTTAACATCCATCCAAAGGACGGCATACATATTGATGAATTACCCTGCCTGTGAAACACCACGATTACAGTTTATAGCTCGGCTGAGACCGAAACCTGGGCTAGACAGCTAAAAGGTGAGTAATGGGTTAATGGGAAGATTTCCCTGAACAAGGTTTGGTTTCAGCTGTTTTACTTTTCAGTGTCAGAGTAACTTCAATTTGGCTTGTGAAAGTTTTTATGATGTTTGTAGCTTTACTTTGATTTCCAATGCTATTTTGATGCCTTGTCAGGGTTAGGGTGATAATTGTTGATCTCTTCATTTGTTTCTTAACTTTCACAAAAATAATTTTCGATAAGTTGCTGTCTTCAGTTGCTGTTGTTTCCGTTTCTCAGTATTGCTTTATTACCCTCGCCGAAGGAGAAGGTATTGCGTTTGACTCCGTTTGTTTGTCTGTCTGTCTGTTTGTCCGCACAGCACTTTCGTGTTTTTCTCCGCAACCGTTTGTCGCATTGAGACAAAATTTTAACCATTGGTGCCACTACTTATGTCGCATGTTTTAGTCATAATTATGACATCATAGGTCACGTGGTGTGGCAGCCTTGTTGGAAAAATGGGGAAAAATTTGGACCTGTGTCTGAAACTGCACCAATACAAGGAAAAAATTGAAACTTGGCACATAGCAAGTACTCCTCATGGGGAATAAGTGTGATTTTTTTTATCCGCGTCTCACGTAGCGAACGCTGGCTCTAAGAGAGCTCCGCGTTCTTCTTCCTCTTCCTCTTCCTCTTCCTCTTCCTCTTCCTCTTCTTCTTCTTCTTCTTCTTCTTCTTCTTCTTCTTCCTCTTCCTCTTCCTCTTCCTCTTCCTCTTCTTCTTCTTCTTCTTCTTCTTCTTCTTCTTCTTCTTCTGACAAAACCTTTAGGACTCGGCTCTTTTATATACAGCATCCGGATTTCCTTAAATACTAAACACCTGTACACATCCTCGCATTGAGGGTGCCTTTTGAGAGCGTCTATCATCAACTTTTAAATATATTCGGACATTTGCTTTAAAGTTTAGAAAAGTTCACGTTACTATTTAAAGATTATTCCATTTAATGTATTGTAATTTCGTAAATACATTATTTTCTTGTCATGAACGACGATCGCCCATGACGGGTCTCGCTATTGGCTCCGTGAAGGCACGTGACACAATATCGGAAGTTGTTGTTGTTATTGCCTTTAGGACGTGGCTCTTGGACACATTTGTCCTTGTTAATGATGTCATAGGTCCCTTCGTTATGACATCGTAATTGCATGTGTAGAATGCTACATCTAATGAGTATGAAAAATTTTGAGGGTCATTTAGGGATAAAATGGTCCACAGAAAAAAAAAATTGATGACATACTTGGTCACATGATTCGGCAACCATATTGTTTTTTTTTAAACCTTCAAAAATCTTCTTCTCTGAAGTGTCTGAACAGATCGAGGTGAAACTTTACACGTATGACTGCCTATCCATGAGGAACTAAAGGGTCACACATTAAACATCATTGGTCACATGGTTTGGCAGCCATATTGGATTTACCCTAAAACCTATAAAAAAATCTTCTCCAGAGCAGCTTCACACAAATCTTCCCCGATCCTTGGGTGCACAAGTTTGTTGAGGAATAATTGATAGGTCACATGGTTTGGCAGCCATATTATATTGAAGAAAAATATTAAATAATGTTTTCTGTTGAACCGCTTCATTAATCGAAATGAAACTTCACATTTATGATGTCGTTGTGATTGTGAATACATGTTTTCAATTTCAACTTGATCGGACACGTGGTCTGGCAACCCAAATTATTTAATTTTTTGATCTGGGTTTCTTGTGATTTTTTTATTTTTGAAAAAGGCTCACTTGGCTGTACCTGGATTGGTTTGAGGGTAGATGAGTAGCAGCTGAAATGCGAATCCTATCCAGGTTCCTCCTGATGACTTCATCTTTGCTTTTTGCTTATTTGGTCTTCCATTTGATTTGAATTGAGTTTATTTTAATCACATTATAAATTCAACTGAATAATAATAAAAAAACGTCATGGGTCAGGATCAGGTGTCCAACCAAAGCGGGATGTCTTGGGACATGGTCATCACTGCCAGCAGTTATAAAGTGGCACTTCTAATTATGTCTCATTAATTACGTAACACACCAGTACACAAACGCCATGCAAAATACACCACACAAAACTACACCAACACCACACAAAACAAGTTCTGGCATGGGTTTACAATCTCTGATTGCTCTTTCTAGTTTGTACTGTAGCTGGTCTTCCAAATCATTAACGGATGTTGAACTAAAGATGCTTATTTGGCTTGATTAGGAGTTCCAGCTGCGCTTGCCGCTGAACGGCCTTACAAAGTGTCTCATATATGTCTCAAGGTTATTTTTATTGCAAGATAAAGCTCAACACAGATTATGGATTGGTAAACGGAGAAAAAACCTGCGATGAAAGGAATACAGAAGAGAACAAATCAAAAACGGCAAATGAGGAGGCAGTGGAATGCATGGGAAAATAAAATGAATAATTAATGTTTGACCGATATGCTGATAACCGATTTTTACATGCAAACATCAAGTGATACCAAGACTGATATTTAACACAACGTCAAGCAAATGTTAGCCAATGCAACTTTATTTTTAGGACATTAGCAACAGCAGCCCACAGCAAAACGATCTAAATCTGTCAACGCTTGTATTTGTATGAACTAGCAACTGGAGCAAAATTGCTCTTCAAGAAGAATGGCATGTCTGCCCTCTCAGGAGCCAGCTTATTCCTCTTTTCATCATAACTCTCTCCATCAATTGAAAACAACCTTTCTGAAGGGACAGAAGTTGATGGTGCAGACAGGTATCTTTTGGCAAGACAAGCCAAAACAGGAAATCAGCACATCTTTTTAATCTACCACTGACAAGACTTTCCCTCAGTCAATGGGATAAGAGGCTAGCTAGCTCAGCAACGTACTTCTCAAGAACAGCTCTTTGAGTGCCAGCACACCACGTACAATCATTTGAAAGGTATGAGCAAAGCGATCCTGTTCGTTAAATGAGCCGTCCCTGATAGCCTTGCCCATGTTGGCCACATTGTCATGAAGAATGAGGTGAAGCTGCTGTCGCTTGACATGCCATTCTTCAAAC
Source organism: Eptatretus burgeri (assembly GCF_056783735.1). Classification (NCBI taxonomy): domain Eukaryota; kingdom Metazoa; phylum Chordata; class Myxini; order Myxiniformes; family Myxinidae; genus Eptatretus; species Eptatretus burgeri. The sequence goes on from NC_140966.1 coordinate 58,798,826, forward strand.
ATATCAACATATCTGGCACAAAGATACCCTCCTGTGTGAGAGTCACTGAGACACTCAGCACGCAGCACAGAAGATTTCCTTTAAAAGGAATCTGTCAGCCGATTGGGCTGTTAAACTTAGGAGGGAGTCACAGCTTTTCCCTGTACTCGAAATGTCTGTTGTGAAACAAAACCAGGAAATGTTGCCAAAGTTGATTTCGCACCTCTGACTTCACACCCTCGTGATTTTCGGTGACAACCGTCTCCGTCGTATAGCGCCTGCTCGGAAGATAGTAATGTGGTTCAAGCACCTTCAACAAGTGAAACAATCTTCCATTATCCACAATTGAGATTGGTTGGCAATGCGTCACTTTCATTTCACTGATTTGCTGGGGGATACGCTGGGCTCTGTGATCATTGATATTCAAGAGTCACATATGATCTGCACTTTATTTCAATGACAACTGTCTTTTTCTTGCTTTCTCTACATCTTTTTTGTCTGATTCATCTGCTATCAGTACCTCCTCGTATTTCTGTAAAAGTTTTGCTTGTATTTGTTTATCAAATGAAGCACGAAGTTTGTTGCGTTGAAAGTCTTTGTTGGCTTTCATCAGTGTGACATGGATTGTTGACAAGCATTGTACACAACAAACTTTCTAGTGTCTTCCCCTAACTTGAAGAAGTCCCAGATAATTGACTGCTGCTTTCTCTCCATCTCAGTTCTTCCGGTCTCTCATGCACATACTCTGTTGTCAGTATCAAAATGTGGTGTTACCAATATCGATATTCTCCCATATAAAACAAGGCAAACCTCCGAGTGTGTGTGTATGTCTGCTCTTTATAAAATCGAAAACGGCTGATCAAATCTCCACCAAATTTTGCCTACATGCTTGGGGTACCCAGGGTCAGGTCACAGGTGCAAAATAACCCCCTCCCCCACGCCATCCCCGTTCTTACCCTCACGAGGTTGTGAAGACGACTACTTCTGTATGTTAGCAGAGACCCCCTCCTCGACCACAAAATGAGAGAAAGGGTGTTTCTAGTTCCACAAAGGAAGCAATATTGGCTTGTTATGAGCAGGTTTATCAAGGACAAGGTTAGTGGAGAGACTCCAGGTCGTGCTGAACAGAAAGCACATCAATATGATGCACCAGATCAGGTGAGGGCAAAGTACAGTACCAGGTCAGGCTGCACAGAGATGAGGAGATGAAGCATTTCTGAATACCTCTTTTTTCTTCTTCTTCTTTTCTGAATACCATACAGAACTATTTTGCTTTTGTTTGTCACCGAGATGCAGTAATTTTAGGAAATGCATTGTATGGAGTATTGTTGTTACCCCGCACACATGAAGCGAAAAGCTGTGTTAAGCAATTGATTCATGTCTGTCTGTCTGTCCGTCCATCCGTCAAACCATCTTATGAGTTTATCACAGTCCGTTAATGATCAAGGAATAACATATTTATATTTAATGTTATATTTACCTCCACCACCGAAGGTAGAAGGAGGTTATGTTTTCACCTGTCTCTGTCTGTTTGTTTGTTTGTCTGTTTGTGTGCAGGATATCTCAAAAAGTTGGGGACGGATTCGGATTAAATTTTGTGGACAGGTTAGGAGTTTGATAAGGACGAATTGCTTAGATTTTGGTGAAGATCCAGATCCGGATCCGACTCCTAGAATTTTTAAAGTGATTCTTCACTATTGAGAGATGGGGTTAAACCGATGTATAGCACAGTATTTCAAAAAGTTGTGGACGGATTCGGATGACAGTTGGTGGACGCTTTGGATGTGTGACGACGACAAATTGTTTCAATTCTTGTGAAGATCTGAATCTGGATCTGGATACGAGAATTTTTTAATTTTTAAAGTGATTCTTCACCATTGAAGAATCGGGCCAAAAACGATTATATAGCATGATATTTCAAAAATGTATTGGGCCAGATATGTTCTCGTGGATCAGGCATTACGTGGCAGAGGTGTGCGCTCTACCGAGTGCCCTTCCAGTTTGACCATGAATCAGAAAACACCTGCTCTTCAATAGTACTTTGTCTCTGAATTTGTTAGTGTTTGTCTGAATCTGAATCTAACACATGTGTGGAGAGGAATGAGATAATATTTTTACTCTGTTTGCCTCTGTGGCAGTCAAACAAAATCGAAAATCATTCCAAACAGGAAACTTACTACTTTAAGGACGTTATAAAGAACACAAGCAACAGGCACGATTAACTCATGTAATGTGTTCCATCGGGTGGTCTAATAGACACTGTGTAAAACGGTAGTAAAACCCAGAATCAATTTATTTATATCACTTACAATCTTTATTTCATTTAAATTGAATTATATACTTGAACAATGAAAAACACAAATAATCGCCTTCTTAATACTTCCAAGAACCTCCAGATTTGCAGTGTTTGGACATGTTAATTAGGGTGGTGTATAAATGTGATGTGCTGTTTTAGATTGCCTCAATACCGCTAAACTTGCGGATGTTTTTTTAAAACGATCTTTAAAATGATTATTCTATTAAAATTGAAGTATTGACTTGAACACTGTGTGGGGTACCGTGATCTATGAACTGTGTAGTTTTTTTTAATGCACTTTTGTTTGGGATTTTTTGTTGGTGGTGTTCAGGACAATAATGAACATCTTTAATCATATCATTATTCCTGAGTTTTCATTCATAAAATAGCAATTACATCGTGCTTGTTCAAAGACTCTCTTCTGTTTTATTCATAACGAGCAGATGGACCCGCCAAGGATGACCGATGGGATGGAATGTCATTTGATAGAACGCAAAGAACAAAGAACAACAAAAACAATGATCCCATGACGGTTGGGCATTAAGCACGGCCCACTGGAATTCCATTAAATGCTATTTGGCATGGAAAACTTTGATAAAAAGTCTACTTTCGATTGGGTTGAACAGAATAAATGGAGGAGTTTCAAGTTAATTTAGATGCTGCAAGCAAACTTGTAAGGCATTGGCAAGCTATGCCGATGGCATTTCATGACAATGCTACAAAGTAGAGAGAGAGAGAGAGAGAGATAGTGAGAGAGAGAGAGAGAGAGAGAGAGAGAGAGAGAGAGAGAGAGAGAGAGAGAGAGAGAGAGAGAGAGACAGAGAGAGAGAGACAGAGAGAGAGACAGAGACAGACAGAGACAGAGACAGAGAGAGACAGAGACAGAGACAGAGACAGAGACAGAGACAGAGACAGAGACAGAGACAGAGACAGAGACAGAGACAGAGACAGAGACAGAGACAGAGACAGAGACAGAGAGAGAGAGAGAGAGACACAGAGAGAGAGAGAGAGAGAGAGAGAGAGAGAGAGAGAGAGAGAGAGAGAGAGAGAGAGAGAGAGAGAGAGAGAGAGGAGAGAGACTAGACAGATGTACGTATACGCCCCCTTGGTATTTACATCGATATTTGCTCCACTCCAAATCTTGATCCGTGTTAATACCATTATGATGCAAATGGTAGTCATATATAGGTATCATGATATTATTAGAAATGATGAGTCCTTCAGACATGCATGAGACTCATAACATGAATCATGGTATCCCATTGAAGCAATCATATTTGATTCAACTCATGTGATTGTTTTCCCAAATTTAATTTGCAATGCACTTTGTATTCCATCGTTCATGGACAGAGAATTGTAATGTATGAAATGGATGTGAGTCATTCAATGATGGTGAAGAGATTGAAGATTCCAGAAACAGTAACAACTACAAAGTTCATAGAACACCTAACAGCACAATCTTGAGAAGAAAAAAAACGACATGGGCGGGGTCTGCGAACGGCAAATGTGATTGGTCGAGATGATGTAAAAATGCCGTAATATTTTGTCCAAGTACTGCAAAATGAAATGTTTTTAAAAGTGCCAATCGTTCAATTTGTGTTTTACAGTGTTCAACTCTATCATTCAGTTGAAATAAAATTAAGATTTTAAAGGTTGTAGAAAAACAAATTTACGAAGTTTGCTGCCATTGATGCAACGTCTCATTCACCATTTTATTTAACATGTTACATAAGTTATTCGTGCCTGTTATTTGTGTTCTTTCTGACATCCTTAGAGACAGTAAGTTTCCTGTTTGGAATGATTTTCAGTTTTGTTTGACTGCCAGGCAGGCAGACAAAATAGAAAAATTATCTTGCTCCTCTCACCGCATACGTGATCAGGACAAATTCAGAGCCAAAGTACTGCTAAACTACAGGTTTGTTTTCCGATTCATTTGCTGATTCGTGTTCAAAATATAGCATTCAATTGAAATTAAGTTTTTCCTCGATCATAAACTGACATTTGTGGATAGACAGATAGGCAGACAGACAAAGTGAACCAATTTTGCTTAACCCCACTTTTTGCTCCGCACATGCACTCCGCACACACATAAACAGCTTGTATGCTTTCAATCCCATCATTTTCACTTCCTGTGCTTTTACTTTCCACCATGCAGTGAACCTCAGTCAAGCAGCTATCGAGGCAATGGCCGGCATAGTAAGCCGCCTTCACCGCAACCTGGAATCCAGCCAAGACCAGCATGGCCGCAATCCACTCCTTGCCTCGTACACTCACTACATATTCCATCCACCGAACGTCACCTGCTCTCCGCCGGGTAGGCCAATCCTTCCATCAAACTTATTCCTGTTTTTCTTTTCAAGCCGATCAATAAAAAACGATTATTCTTTTGACTCACTGACATTGCTCATCAATCATCTGTATGTTAAAATTTCATCCGGGCCGTGTTACCACCCATTCCAGGCCCGAGTTCTCCGGGTAATGGATCTCTTCACTTTGCTACAATGGCACGTGCGGCTGGTCGCCCTGTTAGTCTTGCTGTTTCCTGCTCTCGAACGCTTAGCAGCAGCAACCCCGATCTGGCGGCCACCCCCTCAGCTTCACCTGACGAGGAAGTTCGAGCTATAACCTCAAGAGGGGTTAGTTGGTTCTTGTAGTGAACAGAAATCGGATAGGAATTATGCAGTGAATGGGAAGGGATTGTTTTTGCAGTTTGCAAAGTAGGTTTTATGCATGTCTTGGCTGGTCTAGCTTGAGCTTCCATCCTTCCATGGAGCTTCCAGCATGCAATCTTTGGCTGTCGCTGTTCATCCCAGTGAACACCGCGAGCGTCCCCATCACTTGCTGGTTCCAGGATGGCTGTCTGCCCAATACCATTGCCATATAGTGTTTGTTTTAATATCCTGTTGTATTTTATTACTATTCCAGTGGTCATCCCTGTTCCTTGTTTTGGTCACTCATTTTGTGCTGCTCTGTCCGCTTGCGATCCCGTGTCCCCCTATATCCTCCAAAACCAATATCGCTCTTCACCCTCCCTGCCGTGTCCACGTCCTGTTCCTCCTACCGGCCTTGAGCTGCATCCCAGGCTTCTGAGCGAGGGGGTAACCGCATGTCCACCTACACGGAAAGTTCGTCTTTCTTGCAGGCCGTGACGGGGCGCGGCCACGCCAAGAAGGTAGTAGGTCATGAAGTCCCACAATACGTGGGTTGCTGCCTTTATCACTGTTCGCATTTGTTGTTAGTTGAGAATTTGAGAGGTCACGTTTCACAAGTTGTAGATTAATAAACTGGTATTAGTGACAGCCTGAAGGAATTTTAAAGTTCGCTTTGAAGTGAAACCTTTGCCTCTTGTTCCACATGCAGATTTTCCATGAGGAGTTGGCCATACAGTGGGTGGTCAGCAGTGGAAACATGCATGAGATAACGCTACATGAGGCCTGGTTCTTTTTTGAGATCATGGTGAGATTTTGGAAACCAATGTTGGATGTTGCATGAAATTGTGGGTAACGAACCAATGATGCCCATTGTAATGCTTTAGATTGTCATTTGCTGACCTCTCAGTGTTTCATGGATAAAATGGTGTTGTCATTTTAAGACCAGTATTTCATGGAACTATAGACCATTTTGGAACTCTTAACCGAGGAGATGTTACTATACCTGAGCCAAGCCACTGATGATGTTACATTGCTCAGTGTGCATGCACAGAAACTATGAATAATGTGGTCCATCAGGGTGGCCTGGACATGTATCAAGCATACCAGATAAGAATTTTAGCATAAAATGGCTCACATAGCCTTTAAAGAAGCCAAAAATACTTGGAAACTTACCTGCAAGAAAGGGGTGTGCCTAAGCACAACAAAGGATTTGTAGAACTTTTCGATCAGCTTGTCCAAAACGTTTATATCTTGCAGAAAAAAAAATAAACTGCAAAAACTCTCAATCATGTGGCCCATGAAAGGCTCAAAGATTAATAGATAGGCACTTTCTTCCCAAACCATTGTGCTTCTTAACTCTGATGATAAAGTTATATCTGGGGCTTGTTCATGCACAGGTTAAGTTGGAAATTATGATATTTACGATTAAAAAGGGAGTTGCATGGGCTGTGAGTGCCGTTATAAATACTGTACATATTTATCTTTTTTTTCTGGGGCCACAAGAGAAATTATACAAGATTTTTGCATCTATTGGTGAAAGGAGAGAGACAGAGACAGAGACAGATAGTACTACTGCCACCGCTAGCTAATTTTATTAACAAGAAATGGTATGAACCTGATTCCTCTCATCCATGGATCTTTTGTGTATTTCCGTGTGTCCGATTTGCATTCAGGAACAGAACAATTAAGGTTAACCATTCTGAAATTGCTACTCTTTCGTCTAAATGCCGAAAATTATGTTGAAGACGACTACAATCATAGATTTCAGCCAAGGAACGGCAGGTTAAACGTGCCCGGCGAGCAGAACCGAATCACTGCAAACAAACACACAATTAATGCACAAAGGCCTCGTTAGCATTCATACGTCATTTCAAAAGTTGCATGTTGCAGAAAGTAAGGTCATTGCATCGACTAACAGCAACAAGAAGATTTGAGTGGAAGAAAGATCATTTTGAGATCGGTCATTGACATGATGTTTATCCGTGTTTATCATTTGTTGTCTAATTCTTCCTATTACACAAGCTTGCCTTTGGAATGATTGAAGTCCAACACAAACCAGATCATCAAAGGCAATATTTAGCAGTCTTATCTGAAACTGAAAACCTCTCCAATCCTGCTTCATTATTTTCCTGTGCTTACCTTTGCAATCTCTTTAGACAACACAACATGACTCCCGATCTCACAAGCAAGAGATTAAACTTAAGTAAGTGTGCAAATGTAATGACAGTCGTCCGAAATATGATTTTGTCACACAACAAATCATTCCCCACCTTCCCTTTTCCCCAACAGCCATGATTTGTTTCAGGCTTGACTGGTACGAATTCGTCATTTGGAGTAATCTTGCTTTGAATATACATGAAGGCAAGAAAGGAGTTGATATGTCAGGATAGCCCAGAGGTAGCCAATCTGACGAGATATATAATCCCTTTGCTTCACAGGCAGGATGTTGCATCCTTGAGAACGCTTTCCTTCAGAGTGGACATTAAGTCGGCTGCCAATCTGCTGCCATTGGTTCATAGACATTTGGTGGGGGGGGGGGGGAGGGGAGAAGTGAGGGAACCTATTTTTTTCTAAATAGAACCATGAAATTCATCCTTGCATTATATATGTTACTCTCTGAAGAATACATCCTCTTCTAATTAAATAAGATATTTTGTGTCGAATACTATTTCTCCTGAGCAATCTATCTGACATGACCCTAACATATGTGTGAAGGTAAAGAGCATGGCCCTGCACCTGAATTCCACCGACCGTCTCGACGCTCCACGGAAAACTCGCTTTCCTGAACAATTCCTGGATGATATCTCATCTCTGGTGCAGACCATCACTGGCGAGATAGTTAACCGCTTCCAGAAGGTGAGCAGCACACGTCATTCATGACTGTCATGTACTTCATTCGTAAGAAAGTAGAAAGGTTTTTTGAGGGTTTTCGTTTTCTAATTAAGCTACAAACAAATCTTTACTGGTGTAATAGTGTATTGAGAGTGACTCTCCGCACATTATGTGCACATACTATATATGGCACAATCTTTCACCATCCACCTCCCTCCCTACCCCTCCCCTGCCCCTCCTCAATTCCCTTCATTCCCTCAATAGGATATGGAGATGATTGAGCGGCTCAACACGAGCCTGGCTTTCTTCCTCAATGACCTTTTCTCTGTTATGGATCGTGGATTTGTCTTTCAACTTATCAAGGCATATTTCAAGCAGGTGAGTCCTTGATTCACTTTAAGGGCTCTATTTGCCTTTGTGATGCACACTGATGTGTCACGTGATGTCACATGTTTAGTGTCGTGAACCAAACATTTGGGTCTCAATTTAATTGAATACATCCATTTCAGGTGGCCAGCAAAGTGAGCTCACTACCCAGCCCGAACGTTCTCATCTCTCTCAAACTTGAGTTTCTACGCATCGTGTGCAGCCATGAGCATTATGTTACCCTCAATCTGCCATGCAGTGCTCTCTCTCCTCCTGCCTCTCCATCACCCTCCATTTCTTCTGCAACCTCTCAGGTAAAGTGGAATTGTAGTTATGACAATTTTTATTGACCACCTCTCATTTGGTCTTGCCCCACTGCTTTCTCAGCCCTCCAACCTTCCCCAGATTTTCCAGGACGTATAAATTCTTCCAGTAACCTCTTCCATGTTAAACACACAAAATCCAGGCTTTCTGCACACCTCTATTCCTTTGTCCCCCTTTTCTCCTGTTTGTGGCAGTTCAACTGCACTGTTCCCTCCAGAACTTCAAGTTAGTGGTGCGCCTCCCACCATCTCCTGTCATCACCCATCTCTGACCTCAATGTTTTCTACCCCCATTAACCTTGCCTAAACCAATCCTCTTACTTATAGGTTACTGTTTTTCCTCCCTTCCTCTCCCCTCCTTTTCTGTTTGTTAATTCCCTCACTTGCTATGTCTACCTGTGGCCCCACTACCCCACTGTCAATCCCTTGCCTTTTTGCCCTCTTTCACCCCACTCTTCCATGAACCTCAAATTTGCAAACAAGAAATATGATGAAGATATATCTTACAAAAAGCAGTCATTTCTTATTAAATAAGCTTGCAGTGTTGAAATGAACCAGCTACCATATTATCTTATATTTCCCCTTCTCCCAGAGCTCTGGCCTTTCAGGTCTGCCAGATCGCCGCATTGCCAGCATGTTTGAACTTTCACCTGAGTTTCGCCATCAACACTTCCTGTCTGGTCTCCTTCTTTCTGAGCTCGGTCTCATCCTCGACCCCGACACTGAAAGGTTCGCACACATTGGAAAAACAAACCAGGGATCAAGAAGTAAACTTTCTTTCACTTTTAATTGCCATGACTCCCTCCTCAAAAATATTTTTGCTTCTTACTCCCTTAGCCTTTCAAGCCTGCACAAGAAGGCAATCAATATGTTGCTCAACTTGCTGTCCAGCCATGACGCAGACAGCCGTTTCACCGATGTCAACGTAAAAAGCCGCGTCGCTTCGCTCTATTTGCCACTGATTGGCATCACCATGGAAACACTTCCCCAGCTGCATGACTTTACTGGTCAGAGCTGCATCACTGCCATAATTTATAACTCCATCAGTGTACCACCACAACATGCAATGGCAAAACCAAATATGTCGGTTATCACTTTGTCTTACCTTCTAATTGATAGAAACTTTGTGTTGTATTTTCTTTGTCGCAATAGTCTCGATTTTTGACGAGATATTACAAATATGATAGTAACTCGGTTAATTGTGCTACACTTTCCGTTCCGATTTCAAAAGGAGGTTGAAAGTAGCAGAAAACCCTAAAACGTGCACTCAACATAACACATATTCCTCTCTCAAATATTACAGATAACCACACACAGCGGACAGGACGTGGGGTGATACCTGGTGAAGAACCGGAAACTGATGGATCTGGAACAATCAGCCAGACGGTTGCCATGGCAATAGCTGGAAGTTCACTGCAGCAGTTACCCCGCAGTGGGACTGGGAGTCTCCCTGCCCCAGTGAGTATATCATGCACAAGTAAAACGTGTGAATTGAGTGCAGTTGATGTGTTTGAAATAGCTAGCTCTTAGTTGAGATCGTTTTAGTTTATGGGTGAGTGTCTCCGGCTGATTCCAAATCTTTCACCCAAGATGGTTGATTATATCCTTCCTTTATAGTTCTGTTTAGTGCAGTCAGATTAGACTCAGAGGCATAATGGTTAGAGCGCCCACCCTGTGACTGGGTGGTTGGTGGTTCGATTCCGACCCTGGCTGAGTCACACCAAAGACTTTAATAATGGTACGTGCTGCTTCCTCTCTTGAAGCTCAGCATGGTATTCATGTGTAGGAGGATCATATTCCTCCTTGATTATCCTACTGAATACGGAGGGAAAAGAAACGTCATAAAAGATGATGTCGCGAGTATTGAAGGGTGCTCTGGGAAGTGTCATCACTTACCAACCAAGAGTGCTCTGGGAAGTGACGTCACTTACCCCAAGCTCAGTGGTTGTATTCTCCTGATATGGAGTCTGGTGTTGTCTCGTGTATTTGTACGTGTGTGTGATTTGTGTACGCAGATTCTCTACGAGTCTTAAGGCCCAGTCACACCTTGACGTTTTAGCCAGGAATGGCAACGTATAAAAATGCACGTAAAACGTTTGCGTACGCTGAAGTTTTGAGTTTTTTTTTTTAAGTTTTGGTCGTATTCATAACGTGTTGGTCGTATGCATAACATATTAGTAACGGGCACAGAACGTTTCGTTGTGTTAAAGATAACTTATACCAACGAATGCTGAACCTGTTGTCGGCCTACACAACCGATGCCCAACGATAGTCTAACTTAGGCATAGCGCGCTGCACGTATCGCCGACGAACTCGTGGCATTCTCTGTTAAAAACCTGCCGCACGCCGATTTAAATCATAAACGCCTGAAAATTGGAAGTGTCAACATCGCAGTCACACCTTGACGATTTAGCCAGCGTATGCCGACCTCTGAAAAATGTGTCTAAAACGCTGGGACACGTCGAATACGGTATGGGTAAGTTGTGTATACGTTAGGAGCACGATGAAAAACGATGAAGTACGCTGGAATATTACGTGGTACATTTAGTACGTCGTGAAATTTCAAGCATGCTGAAAATTTTACGACGTACTCGACGTATGGCTCACAAGTTCCGCATACGCTGGCATAAGTTCTCGGCACGCTCCGCAATCGTTTACACCTGTCGGCCACACGTTACTTGTAACTTACTCATAAGTCGAAACACGTCGAGGTAATGTTTAGCATACCCGAAACTTCATTTTTAACCTTCGAGTAGCGTGCTTTGAACCGATGAGTAGCATGCTTTGAACCTATGTGTAACGTATCTCAAACGCACATTGGCGTATGTAGACCAATTTGATTGACGTCTTCCGGACGACCACAGAACTTACTGAACGTGTTTCTAACTTACAGCTACCGTATAATGGCGTATTGGCAGCGTTTAGGGGAATTGGTATATACAAATGGGCTTCACAAGAGGAACCCGGCAGTGTTCCAGACTCCATGTTGAGTAGATGTCAATGTCAGTAGCAGTGGCAGTAGCAGTAGTAGTAGCAGTAGTAGTAGTAGTTCGAGAGAATTTAGTGATGTCGATGTCATTTGTAGTAGTAGTAGTAGTAGTAGTTCGAGAGAATTTAGTGATCTCGATGTTAGTAGTAGTAGTAGTAGTAGTAGTAGCAGCAGTCGTAGTAGTTCGAGAGAATTTAGAGATGTCGATGTTGGTAGTAGTAGTAGTTCGAGAGAATTTAGTGTTGTCAATGTTAGTAGTAATAGTATTAGTATTAGTAGTAGCAGTAGTAGTTCGAGAGAATTTGGTGGTGTCGAATGTTAGTAGTAGTAGTTCGAGAGAATTTAGTGATGTCGATGTTATTAGTAGTAGTAGTAGTTCGAGAGAATTAGTGATATCGATGTTGGTAGTAGTAGTAGTAATAGTAGTACTTTGAAGTAACGTGTTGCAAAGTGTGAACAACGTTCGTGTAGCGTGCTTACAAAACGTTATTCATAGGTTAGAAATGTTTTGGGTACGCTAAACATTACCTCGACGTGTTTCGACTTACAAGTAACGTGTTTCAACGTGTGTCAACGATCGCATAACGTGCCTACAACTTATGGCCAGCGTAGCGGAACGTGTGAGTCATACGCCGGCTTACGTCGTAAAATTTCAAGCATGAAAAAATTCGAGGAAAACCCAAAAGTTCAACGTTTAAAGCCAGCATACTACCACTTATGGCAGTGTTTTTCAGTGTGGTCTTAACATATACAAAACGTACCCATAACGTATTCGACGTGTACCAGCGTTTTACACAAATTTTCCAAAAATCGGCATAAGCTGGCTAAAACGTCAAGGTGTGACTGGGCCTTTAGACTCTGTAAACAAAACAATAAAATACTAGATAGTTTATAGAACACGATACTGCATCCAGTGGTTAAGTATGTACTTCATTTTTAATAAAATAATAATTTTATAGATCGTTTTTAAAAATCCTGAAGTGTTGTGCTGTTGAAGCAGTGTTAATGTGTTATCCACCACTATATAGAACATGTCCAAGTACTGAAAAACTGGAGCTTCTTGGAAATATTATGAAGGTAATTTGTGTTCTGCAGTGTTCAAGTGTATAATTCAGTTTAAAAAAAACAATGAAGATTGTCAGTCATGAAAATTAATTAATTCTGGGTATTACCGCCATTTTACGCAGCGTCTGCTACACCACCCGAATTTAACAGGTTACATTAGTTATTCGTGCCTGTTGTATGTGTTCTTTATGACGTCCTTAAAAACAGTAAGCCTCCTGTTTGGAATGATTTTCAATTTTGTTTGACTGCCAGGCAGACAGAGAGAGTGAAAAAAATGATCTCACTCCTCTCTGCGCACATGCGATCGGGACAAATTCAGAGCCAAAGTACGGTAAAACGGCAAACTTGTCTTCCGATTCATGTTCAAAACATCGTATTCAATTTAAATGAGTTGTTCCTCGATCATAAACTGATAAGACAGACAGACAGACGGATATGAACCAATTGCTCAACCCGGTGTTTGCTTCACACGTGCGGAGTAAAACACAAACATGAACGCTGCTTTTATGCATTTTTTTTTGTCGTTCTGGCAAAGCTCGAAGACCTCATTATATTCTGCCTCCCGTGTTCAGCAGGGCCGGCATTGTACCCCCCTGACGGCCGAGACTAGTCGACACCTGCTCGCCTGCTTCCTGTGGGTGCTCAAGAATGCCAATGGAGACAGCTTGCAACGCTGGTTTGCCGACTTGTCCGTGGTGCATCTCAATCGCCTGCTGGACCTCCTACACCTATGCATATCGTGTTTTGAGTACAAGGTGCTCCATACATATAGTGGCTTGGATTGCAATATGATACTTGAATATCATGAGTTTGATTAAATAATTTCTTCAGAAAAAGAGATCTGTCAGGTCCCAGAGCTATTCTTACAGATTGCTATTGACTTGGTGGAAGCTTCTTTGTGGTTTGCAAAGCTTCACTCACTCTGCATGACGCCCAGGGCAAGAAGCCATTTGAGCGCCTCAATAGCTTGATGTTCAAAAAGTCCCAGGATATGAAAGCTCGTCTGGAGGAGGCCATCTTAGGCAACATTGGGGCCCGGCAGGAGATGGTGAGGAGGAGCCGAGGACAACTCGGTACGTAATGATGTCAATAATCCAGTGCATTTGCATACATTTTTAACAGTGTAGACAAAATGCAAAAGGGTATTTTCTTCTTGATTATTTTAGTATATTGGTGCTGGTCACTTTCAGTTCTGCTCTCATGTCCTGAAAATTTTTTCTTTCATTTTAATCCTTCCCTTGTTTTCACTTTTCATAGTCTTTCTTCTTTTCTATTACCCTCCTGTATTCATTTTATTTGCACATGTATATATCTTTAATCAACTTCAGTCCAGTTCAGTCCTGCTGATCTATATCTATCTCTATTGGATTCGCTATATATATATATATATATATATATATATATATATATATATATATATATATATATATATATATATATATATATATATATATATTTATATATTTATATTTATATATATATATATATATATATATTTATATATATATATATATATATTTATATATATATGAGATATCCCTTATTGTCGGATTTTCCGTGTGTGTGTGTGTGTGTGTGTGTGTGTGTGTGTGTGTGTGTGTGTGTGTGTGTGTGCAACGCGAGGCTCCACAGCATAAACCAGCAAACCGATTATTTTTCAAATGGTAGTCCTTCAAAAATAGGGTGTCTACCATCATTTTTTATGAGGAGTGTCAGTTAGCAAAATACGCAATAGGAAAAATCTTGCCAAGCAGAGGAACAATTGTATGTGAACCAATACGTCTTGGCAATGAATCTTCGTCAGTGGATCGGTCAGAATGAAAAGCATCGTATCCAGCGCTTCGATCCTTGCGGATCCCTCGTCGCCTACCGGCTTATCTCTATCTCTATCTCTATCTCTATCCATCTCACTGTCATGGCCGCTCCTTGCTTTGTGTCATGGCCATGAAAACCCATCTCACTGTCATGGCCGCTCCTTGCTTCGTGTCCTGAGTACCCCTCCTCTGCTGTGCTGTTTGGTGTTCCCACTTTCCCCATTTTTCGTTTTCTACTTGTGGACTTTTTCTGTGTTTTTTTCCTTCCTGTCTGGAGGGGGGCAGAGAGAGAGAGAGAGAGAGAGAGAGAGAGAGAGAGAGAGAGAGAGAGAGAGAGAGAGAGAGAGAGAGAGAGAGAGAGAGAGAGAGAGAGAGAGATGGAGAGAGACAGAGACAGAGACAGAGACAGAGACAGAGACAGAGACACAGACACAGCCCCCACGGCCTAGTGTCGAGAAAATCTATGGCCTACGGCCTGGCATGGCCGCCGGGGGAGATTTTTCTCGTTCACTGTGACCGTGTTATTTGTTAATTCTCAACTTTAATCGTTGATTTCTTGGTGTTTGTGAAAACGCCTTATTTCTCCCGATAAAGTTTACTGACTTGTTTTCTTGAGTTAGAATGGCGGGTGAACGTTTCCGTGTCGAGATGTTCGAGTCGCTAACTTCTAAAAACGATGTTTTTTGCTTCCCTCCCAGTGAGGTGAAACTTAACGATGTGCTTTCCGCCATCGGTAACATCATTGGATAACATAATATCCGTGCTGCTTCTTGCATGAATAAGAAGTTTGCCGTGTTTGTGTCGGAGGAACACGTGGTTGCCACGGTGGTTGACCGTGGCCTGTTCATCGAACCGAACACTTACCTCTCTGTGTTCGCTTTACAGGCCCCAACAGTTAAAGTTAATATTAATAATATTCCACCATTTATAAGGAACCAGGACTTGTGTAACCAGTTAAACAAGTTCGGTAAGGTTGTGTCGAGGATCTCAATGGTGCCAATGCGTCATGTTAGCGATAAATGTAAACACGTCATGTCCTTTAAAAGAGTGGTTTATATGATACTACCTGAAAATGAAAAACACTGAATGTTGTACTCAGTGTAAAAATCGAAGGGTTTGAATATAAAATGTTTGTCTTCTCAGAGGTTATGACGTGTTTTGGGTGTGGAGCTTACGGGCACGTGAAGAGTGTTTGTCCCAATGCGGTAACACCGCAAAAAAGTGAAGGTGCGGTGAGGAACGATTCTTCTTCACCACAAACTAATGGAGAAGGTGAATCGGGAGCCCAGCCCCACCCCCCCCTCGCCCACCGGCTAAGGTGTTCGACGAATTGGACTCGTTCACCCCGACCGGTGTTGGAGAGAGGGTGTGTAATCGTGACGTAATTAATCCACCCCCACCAAACGAGGAAGTGAAAGTGGTTGCTTCCTCTCCTTTACCATCCACTGTACAGTACAGTGTGGACGATATGGAGGTATCTGTTACGGATACCAGGAAAAAAGGCCAAAAACGGTCAAATGTTGATGCCTTTGATGCTAAGGAGCAGAATAAGCTCCAGATCGTGTCAGGCTCGGTGGACCTTCAAGGTACGTCTGACATTGGAAACCCCTTGGTGGTACCGGAGTCGTGTGCGGATGTGGAAACTTCGCTTGCTCCACTGGCCGACTCCGAGCGGGACACAGAGAACAGTGAGGTATCTCAGGATGTTTTAAGTGTTTGTCCTGTTAGCCAAACTTGTTCAGACGAGTTAACAGCTATGTTTGACAGTGATGGGGAAATAGATAAAGGGGAAAATCCCTGTGAGTTAAATGTTAACCCCTCCCTCACAGATGATGATGTAAGGGTTGTAGAGGGGAAGGACATGGACAAGGCAAATTCGGAGATTCCGTAAACAGAGCAGAACTTTCTGTTGAGCCAAAAGTAAGTGTTCCACAAGTTATAGGAGAGGCCATCGATGAAGCACTTGATTCAGATGAAACCTCTTCTACCCCACATTTCAGTGCTTTAAGCTCTCAAGAGGATAAAGTGGGAAACGACACAACCTTAGTGTCTCAAGAAAATGTGATTAAATTCCTGGATGAGACATTCAGGAAAAGATACGTAAAAATCAAAGATTACTTCCCGAATTTACACGATATCATTAAAACTTCAAGGAGTATGATTCGTGAACCTTATCAGGTTAACATGTCAGAACCTCAGTTCCAAAGGTTAAGGAAATGTGTTACTCGGGCTGGTAAAGAGCTTCAATAATAACTAACAGAATGGAGATAAAAGTAGCATCCCTGAACATCAATGGGGGCCGCAGTTGTGTGCATCGCCTCCAGGTATTTCAGCTCTTCCAAAATGAAAAAAATTGATGTGTTAATGCTACAGGAGACGCATGCAAATCAGTCTTCTGAGGATGAGTGGTGTAAATCTTTAAAGGTTGTCTTTTTTTCTCGAGTGCGCTTGTTGAGGCCAAGGCTGGTGTGGCAATAGTGTTGCATCCTCGACTTCAGCCTTCGGAGATAACTTGTAAGGAAATTTGCAAAGGTTACTTAGTGTCTGTGCAATTTGTCAGTAGTAACCTAAAGATTTGCATGACAATGTTTACTGTCCCATTGCTAACTCTGAAAGAGGTGCCTTTCTGTACAAGTTGGCAGAGTTTGTAAGCACCATTGACTTAACCATGTTGTTGTGTCTGGGGGGTGACTACAACTCCACCTTCAACCCACAACTTGATCGGAGCACTTGTGAGCCTCATCCACCCAGTGGTTGGCCTTTGGCACAGCTCATCAAAAAGTTTAAACTGGTGGATGTGTGGTGGGTACAAATCCGTAATATCCGTCAGTGTACATGGGTTTGTGCATCAAGAAATGTTTTGACGATGGCTCGCCAGACGATTTTATGTTAATCATGAAATGGTAAACATTGTTAAGAACTCTTATATAAGGCCGTCTGGTTTTTCCGATCATCACATGATTGTTATGGTGTGTGGCTTTCCTCATCATGTCTGTGGAAGTGCATATTGGACTTTTAATTTGAAACTTTTACAAAGTGCACATTTTATACAATCTTTTAAAATGGTATGGGAAAAATGCGAGTCACAAAAGGGTTCATATTTTAACTTAAGATAATGGTGGGACTGCACAAAGTCCCAAATCAAATGTTTTTGCCAACAATACTGCTCTTACAGCACATACAATGCTTTTGGTGTGATATCTGTTTTAAAAAACGATATACTTATCTGTGAGCAGAAAGCTGGATTGTCTAGCGTGAATGTCCAGCAGTTGTCGGAGAAAAGGATCCTTCTGGCTGAAATGATGAAAGAGCGGGTGGCCAGTGCTTTTGTCCGACTGCGGAACGAAAAAATCCAACTTGACACACCAAACAAAGGGTTCTTCAATTTGGAAAAAATGGTCAAGACCTCTCAACAAATCCATGCTTTGTGCTATTCTGGTGGTGATTTGTTGACCTCTCAGAGTGATATTAAGCATGAACTACAAGACTATTTTTCTAAACTCTTTGCAAAAAGAGCTGTGAATGAGGAGAACAGGAATGCGATGCTTGAACAGCTCCCTTCTCTGTCTGAAGGCCAACAGCAATTGCTTGAGCCTGGCATTTCTCTTGGAGAACTTACTGCTGCGCTCAAGGATAGCAAGGATGGGAAAGCCCCTGGCGAGACGGCCTTCCGGCTGAAATTTATAAGGCTTTCTGGGACATTCTAGGCCCTACTCTTCTTGAGGTCTTTCAGGAGAGTGTTGAACAAGGTGAATTGCCATTGAGCTGCCAGAGGGCAGTTTTGTGTCTCCTTCCGAAGAAAGGAAACCTGCATGAGACCGCAAATAGGCGGCCTGTGTCACTCCTCAACACGGACTATAAAATATTGTCAAAAGCACTTGCAACCCGTCTAAAGGAAGTCATCTCTTTCTTGATTGGCACTGATCAATGATACTGTGTTCCAGAACGTTCCATATACGATAATATTTTTTTTGGTGAGAGACTTGATCAGTCTCGGTTGAACTAGATCTGGTTTTGGTTTATTACTTTTAGATCAAGAAAAAGCTTTTGACAGTGTTAACCATTCTTTTTTGTTTGATGTATTGAGGAGAACAGGGTTTGGGGAAAAATTTATTGGTTATGTTAAGTTATTGTACAAAAATGCATCTTGCCTTCTGAAGGTTAATAATAGTCTTTGTTACCCTTTCCCCTTTCAGCGAGGCATCCATCAGGGCTGTGCGCTATCAGGCATGCTCTACAATCTATCCGTTGAACCTTTATTAGTTTTACTTCGGAACTCAGTGTTAGGAGTCTCTCTTTCACAAAACTCCAAAGTCGTTTCAGCTTATGCTGATGATATTTGTGTTGCTATTGCAAATCAAAAAGATGTTTCTGAGGTCTCTCATTCCCTTACCCAGTTTGAGCTTGCTTCTCCTGCAAGGGTAAATTGGAAAAAAGTGTAGCTTTTTGGGTTGGCCCCAGATCGCCTTCCTCGTCTCTGCCTGTTTTACCAGGAGGAATACAGTGGAGTAGTGAGGGGTTTAAATATTTAGGCTTATTTCCAGGAATTGAAGCGTATGAACAAAAAAATTGGGAGAATTTTCTGGAAAAAATTAAATTGAAATTGGCAAGATGGAGAAGATTGTACCAACTTCTCTCACTTAAGACACGGGTGTCAATCATAAACAACCTGGTGGTTCCATTTATTTGGCATAGAGTTATCCCACTTAAACCTCCGAGATACTTGGTCACAGGCATTCAGAGGGTTCTGAATTATTTTTCTGGGGTGGCCACCATTGGCTGGGCACAGATGTGGTCTGCAGACCCCGAAATGCAGGTGGACAAAATCTGATGCATATCCCAAGTCGGATAATGGCATTCCGGATTTCCACGATTAAGCGCTGTACTACTTTCCACTATTGTACAGTGAGTGTGTTCCTTGGCGACCTCTCACAAACGCCTGTTTGCAGAAAGTGGAAGGTCTGAAATATGACCGTGAACTTTTCCTCATCGACCTGCAACACGTTGACATGTCTCAGCTCCCCAGTTTTCATCAGAGCCTTTTGATTGCTTGGCAAGTCCTCAGAGTGCAACGTTTAGAGGTATCATACGATGCCCAAAAGTTTGTACATGAGCCATTAGTTTGGAATCCTTTATTCTCTAGAATTTCAACCTCCAGGTCGTTTATGCATTGTTTCACCAGTGTTGGAATAAACAGAGTGCGAGACCTGTTGCATCCATCCTTGAATGCCTGGCTACCTGTAAGCTCACTTTCATTAAAAACTGGTGTTCGTTCTGCTCGTATTGTGGAAAATGTCTTGAAAGCAGTAATTCAAACCTTCCATAGACTAAACATCGGGTGGACTGGGGTGGATGAAGTGGTAGACTCATGTCTCTATTTCGCTGAGCTTCAAATTGCTTCAAAAAATCAAGAGGGTGTGTTCTTCTCAAACTTAGAGGAAATTGGTGTGTTTCACGTCATGGGGAAAACGGCTATCTACAACATATGTCTGGAAGCATGTATACCTGGTTTTACAAAACTGTTGAAAAATCGGTGGAATGAGACCTTTCCTGCTGGAGCTTTTTTAACTCCAGTGTGGAACAAAATGTATAGTTCTCCAACTCTTGGGCGAACTGGATACCTGAATTGGAGACCAGCACATCAAGCCCTGGTCACACAGACATTACTCCATAAATTTAATTCTTCTGTTCTAATTTCTTGTCCTTTTTGTGATTTGATTGAAAATGTTGCCCACGTTTTCGTTGAATGTAAAGGCCCGGTCACACCTTGACGTTTTAGCTAACGTATGCCGATTTTTGATTTTTTTTTCTAAAACGCTGGCACACGTTGAATACGTTATGGGTAAGTTTTGATAACATTGAGAGCACGCTGAAAAACACTGCCATACGTCGTTGTACTTTTTGGTTGTCCTTAAATTTTTTCATGCTTGAAATTTCACGACGTATGCCGGCGTATGACTCACACGTTCCGCTATGCTGGCCACAAGTTGTATACACGGTCTGCGATCGTTGACAGACGTCAACACATGCTACTTGTAAATTAATCATAAGTTGAGACATGCCGAGGTAATGTTTAGCGTACCTGAAACTTATTTCTAACCTATGATTAACGTATTGTTGGCACGTTACGCGATCGTTGCCACACGTCGACAGACATTACATTTAAATTACTCATAGGCTGAAAGACGTCGGTATAATGGATCGTCCTTGCGTCAGCGTCCACGGCCACGGCCAGGACACTTATTTGCAGCATTCTTCAAACTTTTCTTCGGCATGACGGGGATGTTCACACTTCGATGTCTAGCTTGGCTATGATTCCAATTGTCCATCGGCAGCGTCTATTTAAAATAGTCGAGTTTGAGCGTTTTAACACGTTCAGAAGAAACGCTTCAAATTTCAAAACCCCAGCGTCAAAAAACAAAGGCGAGTGACAGCAATTTAAATCGTTCATTGTAAACAATGAAAATAGTTGAGTGGTACCGTTTAAAAGTCGTTGAGTGTAAAAAAAATCCAATTGTTGAGCGCAAGCGTCTACTTTCAATAGTGGAGATGCAGCCATTTCAATCGTTGAGTGGCAGCCTATGAATAGCAAACCCTACGTCACCATCGTTGGGCATAGTTTGTGAACGCCAGCTACACGATAATTATTCGTTGGTATACCGTATCTATAAGTTATCGAAGCGCTCTATGCACATTATTAGTTCATTGTGCATTTGTCCAACCCGTTATGAATAGACCTAAATCGTAAAAACAAGCTATAGCTCATTGTTGAAAAAGCCCCATAAAAAATTAGCCGGAAGAATTTCGAACAATGGTGTAAAGATGTCTCCTACCCGTAGACACGCGGACGCAAGGACGATCCATCATAACCCACACCCTCCCCCTCACACTCACCTACTACTGCCAACATGAACAAACTACTACTAATACTAATACTAATACTGATACTGATACTGTTACTGCTGACATGGACATCGACTCAAAAAGGACTCGAAAACACTGTTGGGTTCCCCTTTTATGAGCAGCATTTGTATATACCAATTCCCAACACCGCTGGGAACACGTCTTTATATGGCAGTTGTAAGCAAGAAACACGTTCATTTATTTTTTTTTGTCGACCGGAAGACGTCATTGGAATACGTCTACATACGTCGATGTGTGTTGGGACTACGTAAATAATTGGTTCAAAGCACGTCAAACATAAGTTAGAAATAAGTTTCGCATGAAAAAGACATTACCGCGACGTGTTTCGACTTATGAGTAGCTTATAAGTAGCCTTTGTGGACGTGTGTAAGCGTCCACATATCGTGTGTAAAACTTATCCCCATTGCATGCGGAACGTGTGTCATACGCCGAGTACGTCGTAAAATTTTGAACATGTTTAAAATTTCTTGACGTGCTCTACTTACTACGACGTATGATAGCGTACTTTAGCGTTCTACTCACGTATACCAAACTTACTCATACCGTATTTGACGTGCCCCAACGTTTTAGACACATTTTTCTTAGGTCGGCATACGCTGGCAAGATCGCCAAGGTGTGACCGCGATGTTGACACTTCCATTTCTACGGCAGTTATGATTCGAATCGTTGAGCGTCAGCCTTTTAATAGGCTACGTCACGACATCGTCGGCGATGCGTGCAACGTGCTCTGCCTAAGTTTGACTATCGTTGGGCATCGGTTGTGTAGGCTGACAACAGGTTCAGCATTCGTTGGTATAAGTTATCTATAACACAACGAAACGTTCTGTGTCCGTTACCAATGCGTTATACATAAGACCAAGTCGCTATGAATACGTCCGAATCTTTAAAAAAAAAACATCAAAAGTTCAACGTAAGCCAGCGTTTTACATACATTTTAATGCGTTGCCATCGCTGGCTAAAACGTCAAGGTGTGACCGGGCCTTAAGAGATTGGTACCCCTCTTTCTCTTCCTTCAACAGCTTTTCGATAAATTTAATTTTGTTTTTTCCTTTCCAGTCTTTATTTATGGAATCAGTGGGAATTATGAAAGTAAACCAGTCCTCTCGTTTTTGTCTTTTCTGTTGGGCATTGCTAAACTGGCAATTTATAAAATCAGGAAAGCAAAATTGAAGGGGGAAAATGCAAATGTGCTTTTGTGTTTTAAAGGTATGGTTTCAGCACGAGAAAAAATAGAGCAGGCTTAACTTTTGAGCCTGGATATCGTGGGTGATCAGTGGTACACTGATGAGGTTTTGAGTTTCTTTTCGTGAGGAATCTGTTTGTAAAAGTGTAAAGTACTTACACTTACTTTTTGCATATATGTATTATTATGTGGTGTTTTTGACATGAACAGACACCCTTGTTTGTATTGCTTTTGTTGAATTTATTTTTGCTGTAAAATTGTTTGGAATTTTTTTTATGGAGTGGACTTTTTCTGGTGTGTTTTGATACTTTTATAATAAAAGCATACAAAAGTCAGGTCTCTCTCTCTCCATCTCCATCTCCATCTCCATCTCCATCTCCATCTCCATCTCCATCTCCATCTCCATCTCCATCTCCATCTCCATCTCCATCTCCATCTCCATCTCCATCTCCATCTCCATCTCCATCTCCATCTCCATCTCCATCTCTCTCTCTCTCTCTCTCTCTCTCCCCTCTCTCTCTCTCTCTCTCTCTCTCTCTCTCTCTCTCTCTCTCTCTCTCTCTCTCTCTCTCTCTCTCTCTCTCTCTCTCTCTCTCTCTCTCTCTCTCTCTCTCTCTCTCTCTCTCTCTCTCTCTCTCTCTCTCTCTCTCTCTCTCTCTCTCTCTCTCTCTCTCTCTCTCTCTCCATCTCTCTCTCTCTCTCTCTCTCTCTCTCTCTCTCTCTCTCTCTCTCTCTCTCTCTCTCCATCTCTCTCTCTCTCTCTCTCTCTCTCTCTCTCTCTCTCTCTCTCTCTCTCTCTCTCTCTCTCTCTCTCTCTCTCTCTCTCTCTCTCCATCTCTCTCTCTCCATCTCTCTCTCTCTCTCCATCTCTCTCTCTCTCTCTCTCTCTCTCTCTCTCTCTCTCTCTCTCTCTCTCTCTCTCTCTCTCTCTCTCTCTCTCTCTCTCTCTCTCTCTCTCTCTCTCTCTCTCTCTCTCTCTCTCTCTCTCTCTCTCTCTCTCTCTCTCTCTCTCTCTCTCTCTCTCTCTCTCTCTCTCTCTCTCTATCTCTCTCTCTCTCTCTCTCTCTCTCTCTCTCTCTCTCTCTCTCTCTATATCTCTCTCTCTCTCTATCTCTCTCTCCATCTCTCTCTCTCTCTCTCTCTCCATCTCTCTCTCTCTCTCTCTCTCTCTCTCTCTCTCTCTCTCTCTCTCTCTCTCTCTCTCTCTCTCTCTCTCTCTCTCTCTCTCCATCTCTCTCTCTCCATCTCTCTCTCTCCATCTCTCTCTCTCCATCTCTCTCTCTCTCCATCTCTCTCTCTCTCTCTCTCTCTCTCTCTCTCTCTCTCTCTCTCTCTCTCTCTCTCTCTCTCTCTCTCTCTCTCTCTCTCTCTCCCTGCTGGTGGTTTGGTTTCTGGGCGTGGTGTCATGGCCGCCGTTGGCTCCTGCTTTGTGCTATGGTGAGATCTTAGTGCTTTTTTTCTTCCCCCCTTCTATCTCCCTCTTCCCCCTTTTTCTCCCCAACATGATTTTGGGGGTTGTCTGTGTCTTCTCTATCCCTTGTATCCTAGAGAGAGAGAGAGAGAGAGAGAGAGAGAGAGAGAGAGAGAGAGAGAGAGAGAGAGAGAGAGAGAGAGAGAGAGAGAGAGAGAGAGAGAGAGAGAGAGAGAGCCGGCCTATTTGGGTGTGGCCTACCTGTTTGATGAGGCCTTGTAAACTTGGTCTTTCTTTTCCTTTTTTCTTTGCTTATAATGCACTTTCCTTAGTTTTTAGTGATTGTTTTTTGTCTTTTATTTTCCCCCTCCCCCCCCTTTTTGTTTTGTAAAGCTCGAGGAAAAGGGGGAGATAAACCGCTGATATGGTGGATACACGCACTCGGTTTGAGGCATTTGATAATTTAACGAGGAAGCATGCATTGGTGTGCGTTCCACCTGAAGGAATTGCCACCGAAGACATTGTTTTATCAGTTGGGAAAATAATAGGGAATCACAATGTAAGAGCAGCATCGAAAATGAATAAGAAAATTGTTGTCTTTGTATCTGATGAAAAATTTGTTCACGATGTTGTAAGTTCAGGATTAACTACAGAGACTGGTCTCTTTATGTTGGCTTCACCAATGGATACCCCATCAATGAGAATTATTATATCAAATGTACCCCCGTTTATAACCAATGACAAACTGATGTGTATTCTGTCATGATACGGAACAGTTGTGTCAAAAATCTCGATGATTCCTCTAAGAGCTCGAGATGAACGGATTAAACATGTGATGAATTTTCGACGCCAGGTTTATATGGTTCTTCCCGATCGAGGTGATGGCACCGGTCTAAACATTTCATTTAAAGTGACCTTGAACAAGTATGAGTACCAAATGTATGCAACTTCAGCTTCGTTAACATGTTTTAACTGTGGAGCATTTGGACATGTGAAAAGGTTTTGTCCAAAAGTATCTTGTGTAAAGTGTGGTGAAGCAGGTCATAATGACACTGACTGTGAAAAAGGACATTATCCCTGTTTCAGGTGTAGAGAATTGAGCAACTCCTAATACCCAGACGCTTCCTGTTGTTTCCTCGCACAAAAAGACTCAGGGTTTTACTCCAGTTCCTCATCCTAAAGAAGTCAACATCTCAGCATTAGGAGATAATGAAATCCCCCCTGACAACCCAAATGATTTGGCTGTTGCTGCATGTAGTGTGGAGATGGAGGAGGATCTCGTTGCTGTGACAAAGAAACGAAGAGCATCCGATATTAGTCGTTCCAACACTTCCGTAAAAAAGGTAGTTTTGGATGAAGATTGTGAAGTTGAGGATGCACCTCAATGTGTTACTCAGGGATCTCCAGGCTGCATTGATACTCGGGAGAATGTTTTTGGATTGAGTAATGAAGAAAAGGATTTTCAAGGATTACTGTGCAACACTGGGAATTTGACGAGTAAAGCAGGTGGTGAGGCTGATGTTGATGGAAAGCTCATTAGCAAGTCGTCACCAGCACTTCCTGCTGAGAACGAGCAGAATGGAGATGCTTCAGTCCTTACTTCCCCTTCATTGATACAAAATCCCATTCATTATCCTGGTTATTCAACTGAGCCAGTGAACACCAGCCCTCAAGAGCAAGAAACCGAGGTTACTGCTCCGGTTGAACGTACTGAGTACCAGAGTAAAGTTGAGGAACATTCTGGCAAATCTTTAGAGTTGCCAGGACCTGAAATAATGACTGCTCAGACTGATTTATATGACCCAGGTGGTGCCGGGTCTGATTTTTCAGAATCAAATGATGAAGCTGAGGTAACTGAGTTGTCTCAATCTTCATCGTATCAGTCATACATAGCCCCACAACTTATTCTTGCCTTTCTGAATGAAACTTATCGACATCGAAATGTGATCATTAAAGATCACTTTCCTGATTTATTTTCATTTGTTCAAGCCGCAAAAGACATCATTAGGAAGCCTGCTGAATTCAAGTTGACAAAGTCACAGTTTCATCGTCATCGAAAGGTTGTTACAAAAGCGGGGACTGAAATTTCTCAGCAACCGCTCAAGCCTTTGGATAAACCATGAAAAATATCATTTTTGGAACCTTAAATATGAATGGCGGTGGAGCAAGTCACATCCGCCAGGTTCAAGTGAAAAGTTTGTTTGATCGTAAACATATAGATGTACT
The DNA here is from genome assembly GCF_056783735.1 of Eptatretus burgeri. Lineage (NCBI taxonomy): Eukaryota > Metazoa > Chordata > Myxini > Myxiniformes > Myxinidae > Eptatretus > Eptatretus burgeri. Next base: position 58,824,885 of record NC_140966.1, read on the forward strand.
TTTACTCCAGGAAACGCACATAACTGAAGATGTAGAGTATGTTTGGTGTCGCCTCTTTAAGGGACAGTGCTTCTTTAGTAATTTGTCTTCTCCTTCTGCTGGTGTGGCCTTTTTATTCAGACCTGGGCTAGTACCTGAATCATGCCACTTCCAAGAGGTTATCAAATGCCGATCATCTCTCTGGAACTGGTCATTAATAATTTCCATTTTACACTATTCAATGTGTATGTGCCCAGTGAAAGTGTAGAACCAAGAGCCTTCTTTTTGTCTTTAATCAGACACTTTCGCTCAATTGATCTCAATGATTGTATTTGCATGGGGGGTGATTTTAATTGTACCTTCGAACCTCTTTTAGACAGGAATACAGCAGAACCTCACCCTGAATCCTATGCCGGTTTGTCAATTTTTTTTTCAGCAATAGGGTTGTTAGATGCATGGAGGCTATGTCACCCCAACGAATCTCAATATACGTGGGGACGTTGGGCTAACGGGAAAGCATCCTTTGCTAGACTTGACCGGTGGTACATAAACTCGCATTTCAGGACTGCGGTTTTCTCTCTGGTTCACTTTCCATCCTTATTTTCCGATCATCATTTAGTTACCATGGGCCTCTTTTTCCCTCAACCCTCACATAAAAATACGTACTGGAAATTCAACACCAATCTTCTTGAAGATACTTTGTTTAAAAAAGGCTTCTATACCTTTTGGGCTATCCAACGCTCAAAAAAAGCCTCTTTTTCTTCATTAGATTTATGGTGGGACAACGCAAAAGCACAGATCCAGAGTGTTTTGTCAGCAGTTTGCTTCAAATGTCACCAATGTTAATAATACAACAATGGCACTGTTAGAAGCTGATATCATACAGTTAGAGAGTAAAGTGGCCAGATATGTAAACAGGAGGGACCAAATGATATTAGTTGAAAAAAGGACCCAATTGAGAGAACTGACGCAAGAAAAAGTAGCAGGGATGTTAATCAGATTAAGAATAAACAACATCAAGGTTTTAGATGCTCCCAGAAAATCCTTTTTTCAAATGGATTTTGTCAATAAATCAAAAAAGACCGTTTTTTCTTTGCTTGACTCAAGAGGAAACATTGTTGTTAACTCCAGTGATGTACGTTTGTGCATTAGAGATTTCTTTTCAAACATTTATGCAAAACGTACTGTTTGTGAGCAAACTATGGAACTTTTAACTTCTCACTTTCCTTCCATCACTGAGCCCCAGCGTCTGAGCTTGGACTCACTGATCACATTGCCTGAGCTAACGCAGGCCCTTGCTGGTTTGAAGTCGGGAAAGCACCTGGAATTGTCGGCTTACCGGCAGAGTTTTTCTTGGCGTTTTGGGACCTTTTGGTCCCTGAGTTACTGAATGTCCTGGAATCATCTTTGATAAATGGAGAACTGCCTCTAAGTTTTAGAAGAGCGGCGGTGTCTCTTCTACCAAAGACTGGAGACTTATGGCAGATAAAGAACTGGCGACCGGTCTCGGTATTATGTACGGACTACAAAATATTGTCAAAAGTGTTGGCCAGTCGGTTGAAGATGGTAATTGGTGATCTTGTTAACTCTGATCAGAACTACTGTATCCCGAACAGATCAATTTATGATAATATTTTTTTGATCAGAGATTTGCTGGAGTGTGATTCTATGGAAAAATAATTTGGGATAATATTCCTTGACTTAGAAAAGGCATTTGATAGTGTTGATTACATGTTTTTGCATCATGTGTTGGAAGCATGTGGTCTTGGTACAAATTTTAGGGCCTATGTATCCTTACTGTACAGCAATATATTTAGTATTTTTAAAATTAATAATGAGCTCGTCTCTCCTATACTAGTGCAGAGAGGGGTGAGGCAAGGGTGCCCTGTTTCTGGTTTATTATTCTCCTTGGTTATAGAACCACTTCTGATTCTATTCAGGAAAAATCTTTCAGGAGTAACTGTATCCACAGGGATTCCTTCGATAGTTGTATCAGCTTATGCAGATGATGTTGCTGTGGTCATTAAGAATGACAATGATATCTCTGCATTTGTTAAGTATTTAAATCTCTTTTGCTTGGCATCATCAATGAACTGTAATTGGAACAAGAGTAAAGCCTTATGGGTTCCCAGTCTTAAAAACAATCTGCTGGGGACACGGATAGTACCACCGATGCATTTGCCTTCAAAGTGGAAGAGGGCGTCAAATATCTAGGCGTGTTCCTGGGATCCCCTTTCTATGTCCTCAAAAATTGGGATGGGATGGTTGAACATGTTAAAAAAAGATTAGGACTTTGGAAGAGAGCCTGACCCC
>NC_140966.1:58832176-58834676 GCF_056783735.1 Eptatretus burgeri
AATTTGGGATAAGGAGTAAGAGAGCTTGTGGTGTGCTCAGATTTATAATTTGAGTGGGGTTAGAATGAGCAAATTTCTTGTTGTTCTTTTCCTCTCTTGGAACCAACTGTAGCAGAAGCAAAGCTGACATGGAGCACGACGCCTTGGCCGATGGAAACCTTTGTACAGAGGCCAGCCTAATTGTCCTTGACACACTGGAGATAATCGCGCAGGTAAGCTGCTGATCAAATAATGCTACCTATCTGCAGCCACGTGCTGCTTTTGATAGAAGATGAAGAACCTGCAGATTCCTTTGCTTAAATAGCATGGGTCTTTATTGATTGCCTTCACTGACAATGAATTTGAAAGAAACGAATGAGCAAATCCCCCCAAAAGCCAGAAAGGCATTCAGTGTGAAGTTCTTAAATTGATTTTGGTGCAATTGCAGTGGGGACAAAAATGCTGTAATCACTGTCGCATAGCACTGATCAATGTGATCTACTTTGATTGTAAAGACTTTGTCGTCATTTATCATGATCATTACCTCTGCCACCGAAGGTAGACGGAGGCTATGTTGTCACCCCTGTCTGTTTGTCTATCTTTGACCAGAATATCTCAATAAATTATGCACGGAATCGGACAAAATTTGTTGGACAAGCTGGGTGTGTGACAAGCACGAACTGATGAGATTTTGGTGAAGATCCGGATCCACATTCTAGACTATTTAAAGTGATTTTTCACCATTGAGGGATGAGACCAAAATGATATATTGCACGATATCTCAAAAAGTTGTTGATGGATTCTCACTAAACTTGGTGGACAGGTTAGGTGTGTGACAAGGACGAATTGATTCAATTTTGGTAAAGTGTCTGCTCCAGATCTGGACACGAGAATTTCTTAATTTTTTTAAGTCATTCTTCACTATTGAGAGATGGGGCCAAAAACTACATATATCACGATATTTCAAAAAGTTGTGGACGGATTATGACAAAACGATGTGGATGAGTTGAGTAAGTGACATGAGCAAGCCGATTCGATTTTGATTCAGATCTCGATCTGGCCTATCAGTGGGATACAAACCGTAAACTGTTCAGCCTAGCAGAGGGAGTAATATACTCCACCAAGTGACAGAAAGAAAGAGACAGACAGAGACATCCATTTATTTCCCACACATATAGAGAGAATGGGTGCAATCTAAATTTGTAGAGGCAAGAACTAGAGGGGATTATGGTAGGATTGGGGAGATAAGGAAAGGACTATGCGGTGGGAAAGGGTGTGTACATTGCAGACAAGGAAGTCAAAAATTCCACCATGTTTGCTTACATAATACATGGATGCCCCCAAATTGAACAGCAAGCCATTTTGAATTTTCTACATAATGTTTATGTATAGTCTGCAATGTAATATATAATTACATGATTGGGAAGATACTTTGACGGTCATGTACGGGCGGTCCTCCATTGGCCAGATAAGTTGACCTCTCCAGAAGGGCACTCAACCTTATAATGAAGGGATCACAGAACCATTCTTTCCGCACTACTTATCTTGTGCTGACAAAACAGAGAGACTGTGTTCACCAGAAACGAGTAATACTGCAAATCAGGAGGCACAAGTTTATCATGTTGCCTGAGGTTCTGGAATGCAATGACCTATTTTTAGAAGGCACCAAGGAATCTTTAATGTCCATAAGCGATTCAGAGCAAATGAGATGTGATGGTTCACGCAATCATTAGTAATGACGTCATCAACCTGACATAATTTGATCAGTCCCAAACTGCTATCCCGTTCAGTATCAACAGAGGGCACTGCATGAGTATGGTGGAACACCATCATTCAAAATACCATAATTTTTGAAGATGGTAGGATGTTATTTTTTTGCAATATTAACTTTTTTCTTTCTTTTTATACAATTGATGATCTTTGAGCCTACATCCTGGCCATATTAGTGACCCCTTGAACCTTCCTTCATAAGCAGTGAACCTCCATCTATGGATGAGATCATTTTTACTCAAAATCAAGGCTCATGGAAGAGTGAGGTGGAAGAGGATAAAAAGACAAAGTACTGATATTGGGACAACAGGCAGTCAGAACAAGCAAGGGAATGAACAAACATGACAACAGAACAGAGAAGAAGGGAGCAAACACATTGACATGCAAGTAAGAGGGCTGGGTTAGGTAGAGTTCATGGGGGGAGAAAAGATCCTGGCTAACGATGGGTGATAGCATGAGATGGTGGGTGCACCTACTACTTGAAGCCCTGAACGGAAGAGTGGGATTCCACAGCCTCAGGTAGTTGTTTCCTCAAATGGAAGAAAGATGACACAGTATATACATGCATGGATTTGGGCGGTCAGCCTGGATTTGGGGAGTTTCAGTCTTCTGGGTTTGCTCTGAACTTACCTTAAAATGTAGTTAGAAATCCTGATATATATTTAAATTTTTGATTTAATTTCCTGCTTCTACCCCCCTCCCCCCCCCAACCCTTTCCCTTTCCTTTCCTACATCAGACAGTCTCCTTGTC
>NC_140966.1:58837176-58899676 GCF_056783735.1 Eptatretus burgeri
TCCCTTTTTTCTTCTCCCCTTTGTATGTTTGTTGATAATGATGATAATTGATGGAATTTTTCACATAAGACATGACTGATGCACTCCCTTCTTTGGCACCAGCAGAACTTTGCTCGAGTTAAGATGCAGGTTACCATGTCTCTTTCCTCACTCGTCGGGACGTTCCAGAGCTTCAATGAGGAGCATCTTCGCCGCTCACTCAAAACCATCCTGACCTATGCCTCTGAAGATCTGGAGCTTCAGGGAACCACTTTCCCAGATCAGGTGAGTGAGCTGGTACAGTTCAGTCTCATTTCAATCCCCTCCTCACAATCCCCAAACTGCCTTTGAGGTTTTGACCTATTTTGGTAAATGTTGCCTTTATGGGCAGAAACGTCTTTTCTGGATGTTCTTGATGCTGTTACCTCGACAGGTGCAAGATCTGGTCTTTAACCTTCATATGATCCTGTCAGACACGGTAAAGATGAAGGAGCATCAGGAGGACCCAGAAATGCTTCTGGACCTTATGTACCGGTAGGCTGCTCTGTCCCCATCGTCTCTCACACTCACATGGGCTTTGTTAACCATTTGATTACGTATTCTACACTGTGGGATCTTCGACTTCTATTTGATTACACTGAGGAATCTTTAACTTCCACCAAGTAATGCCGCAGATGGGACGGGACGCCCCGTTGGACAGTGCACAAATTGATGAATCGCCCTGCCAGCGAAACACCAGAATGACAGTTTATAGATAGGTCAGGATTTGAACCCAGTCTCACAGCATCGAGATGAGATAGATTCTAAGCAATGATGCCAGCCTTACTACCAGTAATAAGCATCATTCCTTTGGAATTTTGGCTCTTTCTTCTACATATCGTTATTGTAACTGCTGCCTGTTCTTACATATGCCTGGTGTTGGCTTAATGGTTAAGGTGGTGGGCTTGGGATCCTAGGATCCCGAGTTCAAATCCCACCCGGCTATTGAATTAATCCCAGGTGGAGGTGACTCTGCCTGTCATCTTTCTGAGGTCGGCAAAATGAGCACCAGCATGTTGGTATCCTGTGTCAGAGTGGTGACCCGTCCAGGATTGTGCCCAAGAGCCAAGGAGACTGCTTTGCTGAGACAGCACCAATGCTCTGCACAGAGTATGGTCCCAATAGAATAGATGGATGGATGGATCTTAGGGAATCTTGTCTTCCTAGTCTTTCTCACAAATCTTTGTCAGTTGAAAGTGAAGTGTATAAGAGGCAAACCATTCAAGCATACCTCTTAACATTCCTCTTCCAAAACGAATGATTTATCTTTGTGCTTGGATTCATTTTCGTGCTGGAAGTAGTAACTGGACCCTCACAGCTTCCTCTCTGAAAGCAGCACGTCCCACGGATCTATAACAGTACTCATGCGATCTTTTTAAATGCACCGGTTCGATTATAATTCGTTGGTTTCTAGTACCTTGACTGTTTAAAAAAACAAAAAAACTCTGAATTATCATTGATCTTCCACCGTGCTTCATTATTGGGATGACATTGAGTCCTGACCACGCAAGGGCTGTTCAATGCAAACTTGTGTCCACCACGGTAGATATTTTACCCAACATAATTCTTTCACAGAATTTATTTCATTTTTCCAAAGTTGTATATTGCACCATTCGCTAACTACAGTGCATAGAAACGAAGCAAGAGAAAAAGCTCAGAATAGTAGAAAAAAAAAAGGCAAAGGAAACATGGAGCAGCTCCATCAGTTTTGTGTTTCTGCCCAAACAGGTTTGATTCCCCTGTAGTGTTCATTTGTCCATTATACCGTAATGGCCTTGCCCTAGTCATGTAAAAATATTACCGCATGTCCTGAAGCTCATTTGGATCACGAGCAACAGTCGCTCAACCCCACTCCCCCCCCCACACCCCCCTTAGACCCTGATTTTTTTTTTAATGACGTGAACAAACTTTGGTACATCGTGGGTGATGAAGGTTGTGGTCAAATTTCATCAAAATTGTATGTTTGGTTCAAACTATAATGACTGAAGTGTTTACAGACTGACTCACTTACTGGCACTGCTTGATCTCATAAGCTCACCGGACCAAAGTACAAGTGAGCTAATAATATATGCTCAAGAATGATTGTAGTGAATGGTATACTTGTGTTAATCGCTGTGAGTGTACACGGCAGGTATTCTCTCAATTTGGCTGTTGGGTACCTGTACTTCAGAAATGCCTTTCGTTGTGCCAAAGTGTTGTTCAACCAATGCTGTATTCAACTGTTCCAGTGGGGGCTGACAGAAAACCCCCAAAGTCCCTTACTCAATCGATCCAACCCTGCTATATATCCTTGTAGGGAGAACATTCACGTAAGCCCCTCACTCTACAGGCTGCTCATACTTGCGAGATGATTCTGTGCCTGGAAGTAACGGGAAAGGAAATTTAAAGATTAAGGATTGAACATGAACCCTGTGAGGTGTTGGTGGACCCTGGGGCTAGTGTTACCATTGTAAGCCCAGTCGTCTTAGTTTAAAGTGTTGGTGAGTAGGATAGGACCACTCCAATGAAGGATCATCACCTGCATTTGACTACTGGTGTAACAGAACTAATCCTGGGCCATGTTACAATATTATAAAGACTAGTTTTCCATTACAGTCCTTATAACTGTTAGTTTGGAATAGGGCAAATTAAGGAATAGGATATCGAGGTTTGGTTGGCCGATGTCTGTGGCCCTTCTTTTATCGGATTGGATTTTCTGTGCAAAAATGATTCCCCGTTGGTAATTTGTACTCCAGAAATGCCTCTCTTGTTCAGGGTGCTTGTGATATGATTCATGTCAGCCTTTGTACATCTTGTGGGGTTACCTCTCAGTGGGGTCGAAACGGTTGCCATTCATGAGTTGAGAGGATAGGAGGTGGTGGTGCGAGGCCTGGTAGTGCCCGTGAAAGAGGAGAGCCAGGCAGTGACCTGACAGCAAGATGGCATGCTTGATTGTGGAAGCACCGGCCAGGGAATATTCCTGCACTGCAGCCACATGCCCGATGAGCATTTGGATGTGACGCTAATGTGGGGCTGTAGAGGGGGAAGAGGGGGGAAGCGTTTCCTTACCCCCAAAGTTTCCCCCCCCCCCGAGTCCATTTTCTTTCGTCCACTTACCTTTGTTATTTCACCTTCATGTGTTGGACATTTCCTGGATTATAATTAACGTCATCACATTTATTAGATTTCGTAAGTATATCGATCACTTCCGTCCTCTGTTTGTGTGTTTGTTTGTTTGTAGGCACGATAACTCGAGAACGGAAGAAGCTACCAATGTCAAATTAGACCCCGTGATTCAGGAGGGTGATGGCTCGTGTTGATTAGATTTTGGTCAAAATCGGTCAAAGGTCAAGGTCACAGTGAGGTCAAACATCCAAAACATGATAACTCGAATGGAAGAAGCTACCAAAGTCAAATTACACCACGTGATTCAGGACGGTGGTGGCTTGCGCTGATTACATTTTGGTCAAAATCGGTCAAAGGTCAAGGTCACAGTGAGGTCAAACATTCGATTTTTGATGGTTTGGTACAGAATCATCGTAGAAACTTCTGGTTTGGTCGCGACCTTCTATAGAGACAGCTTTTATTAGACAAGGTCAGAGGTCAAGTTGACGATTTCCTAAGTACCAGTCTATGACTGCTTGTTTATTTATATTGATCATGTTCCATAATGACGTTGTTAAACTTTTCTTATATTTGAGTGGATGTTTTAACTGTCTCCACATCGTGCTGCCGATCAGACCAGAGTTTAAATTAAGTAAACGTAATATTTAAATTGACTCAGTTATTTGATCCCCTTATACGGATCTCTACTTACCTGAGGTTGCCTGACATAATTCGGGACACCAGGTGGGTTTGACATTTGTTCATGGACCGTACAGTGAAAGGAAAATTTGTTTTATGGCATTGTTTTCTTATGTTATTGCTTTTGTTTCAAAGTACCCCCGTGTAAGTACCCCAATGTGTATTTATGTATTCCCATCTTTGATGTGAATAAAATAGAGCGAAGCTGAATTTTTGCTGAAGGCATGAAGTTTTCTGTGGTGGTTTGTAAGAGATCAACACCACCTCACGACACCACGACAAAAGCACCAAGTGACTACCCAATGTGTCACGTAGTCCACCACTGGTCCGATCTCCTAGTTTGGGTTGGCCTGTTTATCATTTTAAACTGAACACTTGGCTCATTATGGTCATGCGGTGCTTGCTCATGATGATCTTGTCTCTTGTCAACTTATGCCTTTTTAATTCAAATCTTCTAATAGCCTTGCGTGAATGTGTGATGTATGCAAAAGACCAGGCATGAACCTTAGATCACTCCAAAAATGCTTTTAAATGCATGGTGTGTATGAAAGACACAGCTCTTCATTATCATCTTCATTTTTGAATTGCATTGTTTGATTTGCTGATGAGAGCTTTTTATGTACACGTATAACAATATGCTCATCATTCCCACAGCATTGCCAAGGGCTACCAAGCCTCCCCGGACCTACGCCTCACATGGCTGCAGAACATGGCTGGGAAGCACGGGGAGCGTTCCCAGCATGCGGAGGCCGCACATTGCCTTGTGCATGCTGCTGCACTGGTTGCAGAGTACCTATCCATGCTTGAAGACCATCGTCACCTTCCTATTGGCTGTGTCAGCTTTCAGGTGTTCAGGCTGTAGTTATTGTTGGCTTGAAAATGCTTTGACAGCAACTACCAATTGTACATGTTGTAAACTGCTGCGACCTCTTACAATAACCTCCCATCACCGAATGTGCAAGGAGGTTATGTTTTCACCACCTTGTCTGTCTATCTCTTCTTCTTCTTCTTATTTCGGCTGCTCCCGTTCGGGGTCGCCACAGCGGATCATCCGTATGATCCGCATTGTGATTTGGCACATGTTTTACGCCGGATGCCCTTCCTGACGCAACCCTGGTCGCCTCTTATGACAGGGATATGGTACACCTATTTTAACCGGGGTATACACTGGCCCAGTACACTGGTACTCACTTCGCTGACCTCGGAAGGATGACAGGCTGAGTCAACCTCCTGGTGTATTAATTCAGTGGCCCAACGGGGCTTGAACTCAGGACCTTTTGGATCCCAAGCCGCTGCCCTAACCACTGCGCCAACACCAGGCTCCTTGTCTGTCTATCTGTTACTTGCAAAATTAAAGATTTTTCACGTATATTGGTCAATCGATTTTGTTATTCTGTCTGTCTGTGTTTGTTTGTCAATCGCCTACAGATCACAATTCTAAGCCAATCGTCATGAAACTTTACCAAGTTGTAGAGGTGGTCTCAACTGAGAAGCCTATCTATTTTGAGGTCAAAGGTCATCTTGAGATCAAATTTGTAAAATAATTTTTCATCCGATTGACTTGATATTTGAACAGCAATTGCATAGTGCATTATTGAATTGGGAAACCAACTATTTTTGAGGTCAAAGGTCAAACTTCTAAAATCAAATTTCATCTGAAAAATTGTCAATTTTCATCCGATTAACCTGGAAATTAAGCAGCAATCGCATAGTGCATCACTGAGTTTGAAAACCAACTAATTTTTTTTGAAGGCGAAGAGGTCAAAGGTCAACTCAAGGTCAAACTTATAAAATCTATTTCATTCTGAAAAATAATTTTCATCCGATTAACCTGAGCTTTGATTAAGATTGTCAATTTTATTCTGAATAAAATGGATAATTTGATGTATTCATGGCAACCTTTGGAGAGGGGGTTGGACTTTGCAAGTATCGTGCTCTGCACGACATCTTTTTCTTATTTGTTTGTGGGTCTGTTTGTGAACAAGATATCTCAAAAAGTTGTAGACAGATTTGGACGAAATTTGGTGGGCAGGTTGGGTATGTAACGAGGATGAGTTGATTATGTTTTAGTGAAGATCCGAATCCGAATCTGGATCTGATAATTTTTTCAGTGATTCTTCACCTTTGAGAGATGGGGCAAAAACGATATATAGCACGATATCTCAAAAAGTTGTGGACAGGTTATGACAAAACTAAGTGGATGAGTTGATTCGGTGACCAGAACAAGCCGATTCGATTTTGGTTCAGGCCCAGATGCAGATCTGGCCCCTCAGTGGGATACAAAACGTAAACTATTCAGCCTGGCGGAGGTATGTGCTCTACTGAGTGCCATATAATTACCAGAGAGATTACCTCTTAGTACTTGATGCTAGACACAAGTGATGGTTAAAGCAGACAATTTTGTGTGAAAAAGTTGAGATGCAACGTGCCTGCTGGCTGATAGTGTTTTGATTTTGTCATGACATCAGAACATGATGATTTTTCTTTTACAGACCATTTCCTCAAATGTGCTGGAGGAATCTGCCATCTCCGATGATGTGCTATCACCTGACGAAGAGGGCATTTGTTCGGGAAAGTATTTCACTGAAGCTGGGCTCGTGGGACTTCTTGAACAGGCTGCAGCCTCATTTTCCATGGTATGTTTTGTTGAATACAAAGCCCAGTATTTGTACCATGAATGGATAATATTTGATGGTACACTGGTTCTGAAGTGTATATTGCCAGCAGTATCCGACCTGAATGCTCTGGAATATTTCCTCTTGTTTCATAATTTCATTCTCGATAAACAGCTGTCAGGATGGCCAAGAGGTATGCACACTCACGTCTGAGCCGTCTAACCTGGATTTGAATCTCGGCCCAGCTACAAACTTTTCCTGGTGTCTCCCAGGCATGGCGAGGCATCAATGTTTGTGCCGTCCCCGGATGGACGTTAAACGGGCGTTCCGTCTGCCGGCATTACTTGGTAGACGTTAAAGATTTCACAGTGTCCTTCGCGAAGAGTAGGCGAGTTATTTCCGACACCATGAACAAATTCCAAATCACTGCCCGAACCTCCAGGGGGCATTGCATCAGATGCACAGCCACACCTCCAGCCGGTGATGCTACTCACAGACTTGTGCTGCATACACAAGAGGAAGAAGAATCGTTCTCATCAAGACAGAGCATTTAAAAATAGAGAGCCTCACTGGGGTATATTAATTATCCCACTATTAATTTGCAATTGGTCACTGCTTTTGGCACCATTGCAAATTTTTATTATGGACCCCAGGCATCAAAAAGCTACATACGTCAAACAGTTTCAAATGGAGTACCTCGCCGCCATTGGAGTACCGTATTTTCACGACCAAAAGGCGCAGTCTAAGTTGTGTGTGCCGTTCCTGTATTTGACACACACATAAGGCGCTCCTCACGATAGGGCGCGGGTTTTATATGAATATCCTCTACTACGTACGTCCGCCGTACAACAACACACTCACACAAGCACACAAGTGTGCGTATTTAAAAATAGATCGGGAGCAAAATTGAGTTTGGTTGTGCTTTATTAAAGTATTAGTTACAAAAATACTAAAACAATCAAATACCGGTAATAGTCTTTAATCAAATCCATCGAAATCCTCATCCTCTGTTTCGGAATCGAACTGCGCTAAACCCAACCTAGCAGGTCCACCTTCCTCGCCGTCAGAGTCACTTTCTGCACCGTGCGGCTCCTCCGAAATGATGCCGGCTTTAGCGAAAGCTCGGACAACAGTGCCAGCAGACACGTTAGCCCAGGCATCAACAATCCAGTGGCAAACTGTGGCGTGAAGCTGTGCCACCCTTTGTGAAGCTGTGCTCTCCTTCGGTCATCCACCGCTCCCACGCCGCTCGCAGCCTCACTTTGAACGGCCGGTTCACGCCGATGGCTCGGCTGGATCCGTTTGTCGCAGATGTGCTTGCTGCAGTAGGAGCGGAAGTTTTCCATCATTTCTTGATAATCCGCCGGACGTTGCTGCGCTATCGTAGTCCTGGTCCGGATGGAAAAATGGCACCGTTTCATGAAGCGAAAGCACCAAGACGGACCTCCGTGGAAATGTTCGATTTTCATTTCCTCCGCTATCGATACTGCCTTCAGTCGGATCGTGACCGTCGAAACGCTCCTCCCACTTGCTCTTTGCTCAACGATCCACTGCTCAAGTCTTTCCTCCAACTCTGGCCACCTCGCCTTGTTTCCACGGAAACTCAGCTGCGTCTTCTTCACCTGTCGCAGCTCGTTTTCCAGCTTCCTCCACTTTCGAACCATCGACTCGTTGATCTGGAAATTCCTCGCCGCGGCTCGATTCCCATGTTCCTCCGCATAGCTGATCGCCTTCAGTTTAAACTGAGCTTCATAAGCGTGTCTCTTTGCCATTTTCGGGGTTGTTAAAACAGCAATGTTCTGCATACCGCACATACCTGTTCTTTTATACACACAAAGGGCGCACTGCACTATAGGGCGCGTCGCACATTTTGACAAAAATCTAAGACGTTTATATGCGCCTTATAGTCGTGAAAATACGGTATTTAAATTGCGTGAGATGTGTCAATAAATGTGAATTGTTTCTCCAGGCTTGCCGGCTCGATGACAGAAGACGCAATTTGCATTTTTGTCACCTCCATCCCCACCCAGTTTAGAATCCCATGCGGGCACAGGCAACTTGCTGGTATTTTGAATGCACCATTTATGTCCACCCACTTTCATTACGAGGGAAAGATGTGTTTGCATGATGTAAACCCCCTAGAATGACCAATTTAGGTGTGGACAAGCATGTCCTCAAAAACATGCATGGCTAACTTGGACATAATCCACATGCAAGAGTGGTTAATGTGTGGAATGGTCTCACAGGAAAGGTAGTGGCAGCATAGTGGGTTGATGGGTGTAAGTAGGATTTGGATAGGTACCTAGATGCATTGGAAATTGAGAGGTATGGGGATATTGGCTTGTGTGGACGATGGGTAGCTGATGTGTGGATGGGTAACGATACTGGGGTTGGTTAGCGCAGGCATGATGAGCCAAATGGTATCCTCCTGCATCAAAGTTCCTTATGAATCCTTGTGGTTAATATATATATATATATATATATATATATATATATATATATATATATATATATATATATATATATATATATATATATATATATATATATATATTTGGGTTTAAGAACTACAGGAAACGTCTGATCTCTGTAATTGCAAACAAAGGTTTCTGTACCAAATATTAAGTTCTGTTTTTCTGATGTATCAAATACTTATTTCATGCAATAAAATGCAAATTAATTATTTAAAAATCATACAATGTGATTTTTCAGGATTTTTGTTTTAGATTCCGTCTTTCACAGTTGAAGTGTACCTATGATAAAAATTACAGACCTCAACGTGCTTTGTTAGTGGGAAAACCTGCAAAATCGGCAATGTATCAAATACTTGTTCTCCTCACTGTATATATTAATACTGAAAGACCAATTTTGTGCTCCTGCTAGCGGCCGCCTCACGTTTTTCTTGGTACTGTTACTTGGACTGAAAGAAACTTCATACCTGTAAGAGTGCATCGCACATAGTGGCAATAGTCAACCTTCAACTCTGACGCAGAATAAACACTTTTCGTTTTACATTCGTTTACATCGCGACGTGTGACGTCACCGCTGAGAGGCGTAAGGACGTCATGACATCATCGGTCATTCACTGACGTCATTACGTCTGTGGTCGACAGACCGTCACCGCTGAGAGGTGTAATTCCACTCCTCGAAAATAGCGTCTGCAATGTAAAAACCCTCTTCTGCACAAGCTGACTACCTCAGAATGTGAATTTGACACGCAAAAGATGTAACAATAAACATTGTATCTTCTCTATATTAATACTGAAGGATCAATTTTGTGCTCCTCCTCGCAGTCGCGTCACGTTTTTCTCGGTACTGTGACCTGAGAGGTTTTGACACGGTGTTTGTACGTCAAAGTAGACACGTTCACAAATCAGGGGACTTCTTCACAAGGAGTCGTGTACACCAAAAATGTCGTGTACAAGGACGTTTTGTAGGCCTCATTAGGTAAGGCCATGGAGTACATCGACTGGGATCCGGCTCTTACAAGAGCCGCCACTGGTTGTCATATTGGGCCCATGGAACAGAATCCGTCTGTTACAGGGTTTCGGCTAGTTATTATAATTATTTCTCAAAATGATTTTTTTCCAAGAATGGACATAAATATATTTCATATACCAGTTGCTGTTCAACATAAGTTTTTCTGGTGCTTTCAGCACAACAACTCTACTTACCTCTGTCTCTTACATGAGAGAATGCCTGTCTTCCTCTTCTGCCTCTGTGTATTGGATCACCTCTAGGCTGGCATGTACGAGGCAGTAAATGAAGTTTGCAAACTCCTCATTCCTATCCATGAGGCTCATCGTGACGCCAAGAAACTGTCCACAATCCACGGCAAACTGCAGGATGCTTTTAGTAAGATCATGCACCAGGTGAGAATATCGATGTAAACGTTCTGCCTCAAATCTTGCACCAATTTCCCTCTTTTGCAAACTTGTAGAATATTCTTTCTTATATCAGATCCCTGATTTTCTCCTGGTTAATTATTCTAATCTTTTACCTTTTTCTTTTATTACTTCATTCACCCTTATTCCATTCCAATCCTCGTTTTGCTATTTTTCTTTCAAGTCCTTTATCTTCTTCCTCCCTCCTCTCATCCCCTTCTTTGGTTTGCTCTGTACTATATATGTCATTATTTTGCGATTTTCCCATTTACACAGTTATTATCCCATCGCCATAACTTTCTTCCAACTTTTGTTTCCCTCACATAACCTTCAACATTACAGAGCAGTGGCTGGGAGGTGAGTCTCTTCTTTTCCACTCTAACTTGAATCTCAGTAGAAGAGAAAACTGGCCTTAATTGTGAGTTAGTGTTGTTCTTTGTCAGCAGACAGGTAGAGCAATGGGTAGAACGTTGCTTGAAGTATACTCACCGCTGTGGGAAGCAAGAAACTATCGTTTTTGGCATTATCTCTCTCTCTCTGTCTCTGTCTCCTCTGTCTCTGTCTCCTCTGTCTCTTCTCTCTCTGTCTCTTCTCTCTCTGTCTCTCTTCTCTCTCTGTCTCTGTCTCTTCTCTCTGTCTCTTCTCTCTCTGTCTCTTCTCTCTCTCTCTTCTCTCTCTCTCTCTCTCTCTTCTCTCTCTCTCTCTCTCTCTCTCTCTCTCTCTCTCTCTGATGTCCCTCTCATGTCATCAGGTGCATAGGGCGGTCGAGGCAGTTTCATTACCTAGGGAGCACAGCTATGTGGTTTGGTTGCCACTCCGACGCAGGGCAAGCAGTTAGGGCAGGAATTTGTAATTTCTTCAGAGTGCCGGCGATAGCTCGGCTACTTTTCGCAAAGGACTCTGTGGGATCTTTAACATCCACCAACTAATGCTGGCAGACTGGACTCCCAGTTTAACGTCCATCCAATGGATGGCACACACATTGTTGAATCACCCTGCCTGTGGAATGCCAGGATGAGAGTTCCATTTGTGTGCATAATTAATGTGAAGGTCGATGAAAACTATTTTTTAGTTCAAGATCTATAAATCAATAAATAAAGAGAATACTCTTTGGAAGGCATTTATAATATAATCACGCAATCACAGACGCAGTTTGCCTCCATGACTTGGTCTCCGAGACAACTTGCATCTTTAATCTGCCTTTCACTGACTGAGTGCTGGAAGTGAGAAGCAGTTATTGGATATATTGATCTTTCCCAAAGTTTACACCACAGTGACTGTTACACGACAACACTTTAAGGTGTTCATTTTACAGTAAAAAAACAAAAATCAAAAATTAGGTTTACATTAACAAGGATTGTGCTGTGGAATTTTTTTGAGGATGTTTTTTGTTTTGCGGGTGAGTATAACTGGACAAGAAAACAATTAATCTGCAAACGAAACTCTTTGCAATGCAAACTTCTCATCTTATAACGCAGGCTTCCTCTTTCGCACCTGCTTCATGCCCACCTACCCACGTGTCCCGTGTTTAACCTGTGGTCAGAATGTGAAGTGCACGTCTGTGAGTGCACGCAGGAGTGTGAAACTCCTGCACAATCAAATTGCATGATCTACCAAACTCTGCATGCTTCACGTCCCCACCTGTTTCTCATGTTAGCTCTCATAATCTGGTTGTGACCATCCCCCTGTACTGACATTTATCACAAACCAAAATGACTCATCCAATGAAATATTCTACATGTGACACTTGAATTGATTGTAAATGCTTTTGGTCTTTGATTTGACTCGTTCTCTTTGATCATTATGCACCTACCATATACATCCCTTATCCCTGCTCTGTTTGTTCCCTCTTCACCTTTAACCTTACTGTGCCACCTACTTTTGCTGCAACAATCCATTAACACCTCCCTCCCCCCCTCCCCCCCCCTTTATTGACTCCAACATACCTCGTCCTCATATCCCTGATGTCTCACGACCCTGTTCTTTTTATCCTTCCTCCTCCCCTGTTGTCTGCTGATCATTGATTTTGGTAAGTGGATCTCCATTTATATCTCCTTTTTGAACCCGCACTTAACCCGCATGCATTTTGTCCTAAATGCCTTTGTTGGTGTCTTTGAGGGTCGCCGTAACTTGGAGTGGGAGGGGGATTTCTGGCTTGTTGTGTCGGCCTGTGGATCAGCTGTTGATTGTGGCAAAAATAATGTTGTCTTCTTGAAAAATATAATTTCAAAATCCTCAGGAAATGTTTTTTTCGTTTGAAAGTTTGATACATGTACCAACTTGGCTTCCTAATTAATATCTTGCCAATTTAAAAAATAAAAAAAATTCTGACCGATTTAATTTCCCCATAAGGAATGGCAATTTATTTATTAATTGTTTGAACCTTCACCCATTTTTCTAACGTTGTGTATAACCACCCTCCCCTCCCTGTCGAAGGCTGGAAAGCGTATGTTTGGTACGTATTTCCGGGTCGGCTTCTATGGCTCCAAGTTTGGCGACCTGGATGAACAAGAGTTTGTTTACAAAGAGCCAGCCATCACCAAGCTCGCCGAGATTTCCCACAGACTCGAGGTGTGCCCCGCAGGCTTCGTGGAGCTGACTAGTGGTCTTCATCTCCTCCATTACTCTCTTTTGTATTCATATGAAACAGAGGTCATGTCATCGTATCTGCCTCAGAGTTTCGGCTTCACATCCAATCAATTGTGTTTTGACGTTAATTTTGTCCACAGCGTAATTTCAAGAAAGTCATTGATGTACTTGTGGTGGAACTGGCATTATTTTTCTATGATTATTTTGCAACATTCTTGCGAGGGCTTTGTCACTTATGCGAGTCAGACTAATGTGCCTTCGTTCTGGTGCTGATGATCGTGAGCAGAGTTTCTATGCCGAGCGCTTTGGGGAAGAATTTGTTGAGGTCATCAAAGACTCCAATCCTGTGGATCGTAACAAACTTGATCCGAACAAGGTTTGTCACGATCGTATACTCTTTTTTTTTTTTCTTGCACCAGTATCAACCGCTTAACGGTGTGCAGATGGGTACGCAAACATACAATGTGTGACGGTGTGCTTCTCAGGCATGCATACAGATAACATACGTGGAACCATACTTTGACATGTATGAAATGAAGCAACGTGTCACATACTTTGACAAAAATTACAACATCCGACGATTCCTATTTGCAACGCCCTTCACGCTGGACGGCCGTGCACATGGAGATCTGCAAGAGCAGTACAAGCGCAAGACCGTGCTGACCACGTCACATGCATTCCCATACATCAAAACGCGTATCAACGTCAACCACAAACAGGAGGTTTGTATTTCAACTCGGGTGGAGTCCCAGTAACATGCATCTTCATTACCATGATCACTCCATCGAATGTATCAATTAGTTAAAACAACCGTGACTTCACTGTGTTTTTGTAGTTGTGAGGTTTATCATGACTTCTGACTTTGGCCCGTAAATTAGATCATCTTGACTCCCATTGAAGTGGCGATTGAAGATATGCAGAAAAAGACACAGGAACTGGCTTTTGCCACACACCAAGACCCCCCAGACCCGAAGATGCTGCAAATGGTCCTGCAGGGTTCTGTCGGGACGACTGTTAACCAGGTGAACAATCAAGAAGCTCAATGTGTGTATAAAAATTGGTATTGGTTATGTTGAGATATATATATATATATATATATATATATATATATATATATATATATATATATATATATATATATATATATATATATATATATATATATATATATATATATATATATATATATATATATATATATATATATATATATATATATATATATATATATATATATATATATATATATATATATATATATATATATATATATATATATATATATATTTATATATATATATATATATATATATATATATATATATATATATATATGCGCCTGGTGTTGGCTTAATAGTTAGGGTGGTGGGCTGAGGATCCTTGCATCCTGAGTTCAAATCCCACTCAGCTCTTGAATAAATACCAGGTGGGGTTGACTCTGCTTGTCATCCTTTCGAGGTCGGCTAAATGAGTGCCAGCTTGTTGGTATCCTTGTCGGAGTGGCGACCCATCCAGTATTGTGCCCAATTGCGAAGGAAACTGCTTCGACAGCACCAACACTGAACAGAGTATGGTCCTGATGGATGGATGGTAATATGGTATGTCAAACTTTGGTTAGCGTTAGGTTACCACTGTCATTACGATTCCATCAGCAATATAACTTTAAGGCTTAAGTGCAACGGTAAGGAAAATTATAAAGCTACTGCTGTTGTAATCAAGTTATTTGTTCTTTGACACATCGTCCAATATGGTGGTGCAGAAGTATCACATTTTCCTTTGAGCTGCCTTGTCTGGATTTAATTCTCGATCTGACGATAAACTGTTGAATTAGCACTTCAATGGCAGTGTGTTGCATCACAAAGTGCACCATCCCTAGGATGGACGTTAAGTCGGGTATTCTGTTTGCTAGCATTAGCTGGTGCACATTGCAGATCTCCACGGTGTCTTTCATGAAGAGTAGGTGAGTTAACAGTGGCACCCTGAACAAATTTCAAATTCGTCCTCCAATCGGCTCCAGTCGAACGTCAGGCCTGGACTGCCGGTTTGTGAAAGACTTGTGTCAAACACCCCCTCCCCCCCCCCAGCCCCAACCGCTCAGTAGGGTGGGAATAATTTGGCCCATTAACGAAGTAGTGCTCGTCTGACACATAGTCAAGCTGGAGTTGTGCCTCCCTGTGGACATTGTTGAGCATTTTTTTCCCCACACTATTTGAAAATAACAGGGGAATATTGTAATCGGCTTCGTCCGTCCATCATGATATCCCCTCCTAAACGGTTGTGCAGGAATTCACCAAAATTCATAGTTATAATTACCACATAGCAAGAAGGTGCAAGAGTAGCATCATTTTTGACCCCTCCTCCAGGGGTCGGGTCAAAAGATCAAATAACAAAAAATGCAATTACGAGCATATTTTTAAATGGCACTTTGTGAATGCAATCGCTATTGGTGGACGTTTTTAAATATGTAACGACTTTTTGGATTTGACCCCCGAGTTCATGCCCCAGGGGGTGGGGGACTTGGAGTCACAGGGATCAAATTGGAAAAAATATTTTATCTCAAAAGTTAATGTTGTGCCATTCCTGGTGGAACTTTTTTTACCATCTTTCTGTTCATCTTCGCTTTAAGGGGGAAGCGTGGGGATTTGCAATTAGATTTTAATTAGAAATTACCTTCATCCTCCCCATTATAACTTTCGTTTCCCGATAAATTTCTCATTGCATACCAATTTCTCCCCACTAATAAATCTTTATCTTGTGTTCATTTTGATGGGAAGCAAATCTTGTTTCATAAATTGAGCCATTAATTCAGACGAGCAGAGTACCCGCCCAACTGGTGATCTTGTTCCAAGCATGCAACACGTTCTTCTGATGCATACCTTTATTTGGGTGGTGTACAGGTAACTGACAGCACTGTATAGGAAAATCTATAACCCCGGTTTTGTGCATGAAGCAAAAATATACCTACTGCTTATAATTCAAAACGCCTCTCCACTGTAAAACGTAGGGACAGGAATACTGTACTGTAAATGGTAGATTCTTGTAATATCCTCCCCCACCTGGAGGTGGTGCTACACGATACACATTTACATAGAGAACTTGCATCCTCCTCTCCTCACTCTCCCCCCCCCCCCCAAGACCACCAGCAAAGATAAAAACACCCCTATACATTAACTGGGGTCATGCTGATCCTATTAGACCATGGGCCATACCCAATATTTCTGCTTAGTTTTTGATTTCCGTAGTCTCCTCTTGGGGGCTACCTGAAACCTTCTGATATATATTCCTCATATATATCTAAACCCAAAATCAATTGTTCCCAATATCAAAAAGTGAGTGTTACGAAGAATTTAACCAAAACAAAGAAATACATAAAAAATGGTTGCTATGGTAGTTTTACCCTAGCAACGGAGACATATAGGCATTTTCTGTGGGTTTAAGAGCACTGAAATATATCAAATGGACAGCAGAAATACTTTTAGAGGACTCCTTGCATGAAAACACATCCACAACATTTGTTAAATGCTGAGAAGATTGTGTTTTTAGTATCTTTTGACATAATGAAATACAGGAAGTATAAATGGTCAAATAAGCACAGTTTTGAGCAGGTAGTAAAAAATCGGAATACCTCTGCCATCATCTTTTCATAAGAAAGTTAAAAATGCAAACTTCACATTGCCATGTACTTTCATTTCTAAAGAAAAAAAAAATGTCCCTAATTTATTTTACATCTCTGACTGTTCACTGTGCCAATACTTGCTTGAAACAACTTCTATCCCACCTACCATACTTATTATTTGCTTATCCTCCTATTTCATTACGAAATGTTTCCCACTTTTCATTCTCAGAAAACCTCATACACAGGCACTTTCTTTTCCCCTCCATTCCCTCTCACTCCCCTCCCCTTTCATTCGTTCTCCTTAATATCACTCTCTTCTCACATCTTGTATGTATTCATACAAAATAACAATAGTACAATTAATTACATTTTGTGTCTTCACTGGTAGCTTTATTACAACCTGAAGCATGAACTAACCAATTTATAATGTTATTCAATTAAGGATGCATACTTTTACAATGTATTATATAGTGCATCACAATACATATATTATTTCAAAACCTCCAATATTTGTACAATATTGCATTATGTATAATTTCTCAGAACATTTATAAGCATTATTGAGGTTGTAACTGGTCATTTACACAATGAATCTGTTTTTATCAATTCTATGAGGTCCTGATGTGATTATGTTAGTCATTAATGATCTTCAAGTTATTGGTTTTGATTAATACTTAAGAGCTGAAATATATGCTTAAATGAAAGCTAATATCAATTAGAAAACACAAATATGAATGATTTTCATGTCAAGTAAAATGTGTGTTTATTTTCAGCAAATTCCTAGATCTGAAATATTATAGTCGCAAATATATATGTACCTGCAACAACAAATGTGCAAATTTCTTCAAAAATCAAAGAGGATGCTGGGGTAAATTTGCCTCTTTTTCATACAAACATGTTCATGAGCGTTAAATTTAAGATACATATCTAAAAGGTATTGTGTCCACAAACCATAAACTAAATCATATTTTTTTACACATTGGTAGGGCAACATGTGAAATGAGATCATAAAAGTCTGTAGTTTAAAATATGACTTCCATGTATTTTGAATAACTTGCAAATGTATCAAAAATCATGCATCTATTGTACACATCAGTTCTTTGTTGAATAACAAGTGCACAAGTTCATTCTTAACACATTCCAATATGTTCATCAGTCTTCTAATCTGTCACACACTTTTATCACAAGGCTTTCATGGCCTATCCTATCATCTTTTCTGCTCAACGTAATTCAAGTAAATCTGACGAATAAAATCAATAATTTGGTTTCTATGATCATTAACATAGTGCAGGTAACTTGCATATTTGTCCAACAAAAAAAAATGCAGACTAAGTTGGTCACAAAACAAAGTGTTACACATCACATACAGTTAGGGATATCTCTTTTTAAGGTTACAGATTTCTGATGACATGCAATAGCACTAGGCTTCCCCAGAGACAAACTGTATCCCTCCATTACCATCCTTGAATGTAATCATTAATGAATGTAATCGATTATAATAAAAGTAACCATGAACCCATTTGGAATTCAAATGCATGAAATTATAGCTAAAACCATATGAATTTAGGTGTGTTTCAGTGAAATAGAATATATTTATTTAAATCTAAGAATTTCAATGAAATGTACCAAAATTAGTCTCTCCCAAAGATAATGACATAGACAGTCTGTATATCCTGCTGTTATCATTGTATATGCTTGTGCAACGAGTCCTTATTAGGAGGTAAGCACTTCTCTACACATCTACCAGATTTGAACATCTGATACCTGGCATGATTCACATCTTTGCAGTTAGTCTGGCCATAGAGTACACAAGTGAACACCTCAAGTCCTGCATAGAGAGTTTCAGGAATCTCAAAAGCTGCCCCCAGCTTCTCAAATGTTGAACAGTGCTCTTTACTTGCCATCAAGATTTTCACAGCCTTCACTTTTCCCATGCCGTGTAGGGCACTAACTGAATCACAACCAGAGAAGCAGTGAAATCCTACAAGAGCTGAGCACACTTCCTTTCCAAAGTGATGGAATATTTGCTGAACATCAATTGTGCGTTTGTTCTTTCCTTTCCCGGTGTGAAAGTAGAGCTTGGCTTCAATATCCTGGCAGAATGCAACACACAAAACAAAACCAGAAAAAAGGTGTGGTATTTGTACCAAATTCACTGGAATTGACTCAAAATGTACACTTTAAATATAATGTGTAACATCTAAATTGCACTTAAGCTCAAGAAATTTTACTATTTCTTTGACATTTCGGATGACTTGTACCAATTAATTTGATAAGCCCACTCAAATTTTAAAAGAACCAAATCACAACACAAATATTAATGCATGGGACTGTGATTTAAAAAACTGGCCTAACAACACTTTTGCAACCAAAGCCCGATTTCATTAGTCATCATTATATTATTATCAACACATAATATAATGGCAGAATAAATTACCTTTATGTCCTGATTATTCTTGCTTTTCCTGGTCCTCTCACTGGTGAAATGCACAAAAAATATGCGATAAGATTCCTGTTGCAGAGCTGCAGCATTCCCATGCCAGCAGAACAGTGCACTTGCCTAGGACTCAGAGTACAGGGCCTGTGATTGGTCAATCACATTCAGGTCCCCAATACCTCAGCTGTGATTGGTTATTTGAGGAACAACTATGACATCATCACTGGAGAAAAGAGGTCTGCTTAGTGCACTGATTTTGGCACCTTTACATCAGAATTCTGAAAAATGCTCAAAATTCAGAGATGGGAACATTCACCATTGGTCTTACACACATGTCCATTGATCATTTAGAGCAAAATAAAGTAGCCCCCAGGTGGAGACTACGGAAGTGAAGAATTTTGAGGCTTGGCCCATGGTCTATATGTAGCAAGTTTGGATGTAACTGGGCCAGAACTATATGAGGAGTAACACTACAAACAAACAAACACACAGACACCGGTCCGTGAATTATAGTAAGGATCATTATAGAATTTTAGATCCTTGTAAGAAAAATTCACCTCCAACGGCATTCCCAGTAATTTCTGTGGCGGTATCCACGTCTTGTCTTTGGGGTTCCCTGATTGGCTGTGAAAGGCACGTGATATTTCGCATTCATATCACTGATTGTGTATACAATGCTTTCACTCAACTATATCGAACAAACTACATTTACTTATGTCATACTTTCAAGCCATTGCAAAGGAAAGTATAACAATGCAAAGGCTTATAATATTTGACATAATTGTCGAAATCTATATAAGTTTTGCAAACCTCCATTTCCAGGGACCCTTGGAGGTTGCTCAAGTTTTCCTCTCTGACATACCCGATGACCCAAAGCTTTTTCGACATCATAACAAGCTGCGCCTGTGTTTCAAAGACTTCATCAAACGGTGAGAAGGTGCTGGGACTTCAACAAGTCATCAGTACAATGACCAGTCCACGTAGCGTACCTGCTCATTCAAATGAAAGTCTGCTGTAATGAAGCTCTTCCATCATCAATTTATTCTGCATTGAGTTTGCGTATCATTATGTTGTCCTGTGACACTGGCCGAGCAGGTGCAGTGATGCTTTGCGAAAGAACAAGGCGTTGATCGGGTCAGATCAGAAGGAGTACCAGCGAGAACTGGAAAGGAATTACCACAGGCTGGTTGAGGCCTTACAACCGATGCTTCAACGCAAAATTGCACAACTGTACAAGCCACTCACCCCAACGCTCAGCAGGTATGGCTCAGATGTTTTCTTTGACCCTGTTCCCTTGGCTCATCCTACAGGCTTTCTCCTGCAACACTTTTACCCATCCACTTGAAGTCATTTTTATTCCTCATCTCTCTACCTTTATGATGTCACCGACGAGGTGTTGGTTTATAATTCTTGCGGGTGGGTTTATGCAAATGAGAAATCCTTCAATTTGGTTCCTGGTGCTCCAATTGCCTAACAGTCAGTATACCAGTTGCTCTGTAAGATCTGTATTTTAAGCTGATATTGTCTTTCAAGGCAGAAATAGCAAATGCTAGGTGTATGGCCTCGAATTTTTGGCCTTCGGGCTAAGTAGTCCATGAGCCTGAGTCGAAATTGGTATCACCTGGGCGGGCAAATTCCAATGGTGTTTTTTATAGCCCTATGTCTGTAGTTAATAAATTGATGTGATAGACCTTTGTAAGGAGCAGCTTATTGGTGGTTATCACTCGTTGAACATGATGAGATGAGAACAAATTCTTGTCAAATTCTTAGGGGTCAGAGAAACAAAATCTATCATAACTTTACAGCCAACAAACATAGCCTCACGAACTACAACTCAAAATGTCAATATTATACCCCTCTGCAAATTGATATGCGACTTGAAACAATTGGTTCAATAACTAGGTCACAGAAGGTCAAAAGGTCATGAAATTTTACTGATGCTAAAAATCTCACCTATTGCCACCAATGGAACTACTACTTCATAAATTAGGGACCTATTTCATCCTAACTGCCCAGAATGTGAATGGTAGAAACCCTGTGAAACAATAAAGCGGTTATTGTTCCTTTATTTTGCAAAATGTGCATTCCACAAACGACAAAAGTCATATTTACAAAACTCACAGAAAATTGTTGTTTTAGCATAATAGTGTGGTATGAAATCTATTCCCGTAGGATTTTCGTGCTAAAATTGATTTTTTTGCTTTATCGGGTTCATTTCGGGTCTTACAATCGCAAAATGATGGAGGTCAAATTTTCCGACCCCTCGACCCCACCCGGGGGGGGGGGATTTTTGTTCCAGAACCCCCCGAACTTAATCCGTGCTTTTCTCCGCTAATAATTAACCGATTTTTACGATTTTAGGGTCGTTTTCGGGGCTCTAGATGACGCCGAGTCTTCTTATGACACTTGCGAAGCGACCGGAAGTAGCTATCACCGACTTCCGGTTCGATCGACATTGCAGTCAATGAAGACGTTCAGATTTCTCATCATCCAAGGAAGCCGACTTGCAAGGGCTTGAAGTATTGAGAAATTGATGCAGTTGAGCGAGTAATTGATGTACAAATTGGTGGTAAAAATTCACCAGAATGCAGGAAACGAAGTGTTTGACGCTCAAAATGCCCTGGGGACGGGGGTGGGCCACACCCCCCCACTTAATGTGCCCCCCCCCAATGTTCCAACGAAACGTAACCCAACGGAACACACATTAAGTATGGTAATTGCTTCAATAATTATTGATTAATCGGTAGGTTTATTTATCTATTTAATCATAAAAAATATTCGTGCGACATAAGCCCCCAATGATTTCAACAGGAACTCAGGCCCCTGATGATGTCACAAATGACCTGCTGAATGCCAAGAAGACAGGTGAACAGGCTTACAAAGAATTCAAGCGTGACTGTCTTGAGAAAGATCATCCTGATGCTGTGAACTTCCATGCCAAGCGAAAGAAACAGGGACTCAAGATATGTGCGAACATCTGTACCAACAAAGTGAGGCTCAAGGGTAAAGACGTCATCATAAAGGCCAATCAAAACTTGTTTGCCCGCATGATAGTCATCACACAAAGTCGTGAGCTTGACATGCATGATGTGTTTGCTCACCCACTCGGACCCTTGCCGTGGTCTTTGGCAAATGAGGACGGATCGCTGCGAAAGACAGATAAAGCCAGACCCTTGAACCACATTGGAAAGAATGTGCCACCAGCTGAGGTTCTTCCCAATCTCTCCGCCTGTGTCATTGATGGAATGAGTGTCGTTCACAAAATTAATGGAAGCAACCAAACCTTTGCTGAACTTGCAAAGTCCGCTCTTAAGCTTGTATTAAACGAAGGTGGTCAGAGCCAGAGGATCGACGTGGTATTCGATGTGTATCTTGAGACATCAATCAAGGATGCCAAGAGGAGCAACAGGGGTTCAGGAACGGGTGTCAAATTTAGGACAATCATAGCCAGCCACAAGATAAAACAGTGGCGGAACTTCCTTTCTGAAGCCGATAACAAAACAAGTCTGATCAAGTTCCTTGTCGAAGAATGGAAATCATCCAGCAATAGAGCGATGGTAGGCAACAAACAACTGCATGTAACATGTGGTGAGAAGTGTTGGAAGATAACCAGTGATGGTTGTTACGAAGTCCACGAGCTTTCTTCCTCACAAGAAGAAGCAGACACGCGGGTCCTATTGCATGCGAAACATGCATCAGATAATGGATACTCAAGTGTATTCATTGTCTCTGAAAACACAGATGTCTTTGTGCTATGTCTGTCATTTGCGAAGGACATCCCCAGTCGTCTGTACCAGAAGTGAGGCACCAAAACCAGAACGCAGTTCATGGATATTAAAAATCTCAGAGACTCTCTTGGCGCTGACATTTCAGATGCATTAATCGGACTGCATGCCTTCACAGGGTGTGACACCGTAGGTGCCTTCGTTGGACGTGGCAAGACGGCACCGTTGGATAGGCTAAGGTCGAGCAGGGAGTTTCAGGAAACTTTCGCCAGTCTGGGAGCGACATGGGACGTTTCAGATGAACTGTTCGCTGTTCTGCAGCATTTCACTTGTCTTCTCCATGCACCTTCATCAAACACAAGACGTGAATGAGCTGAGATATGAAATGTTTCTCGCCAAACGAGCTGAAGTTGAGTCCAGCCTTCTTCCTCCATGTGAGGACAGTCTGTTGAAACATGCAAGACATGCCAACTATCAGGCTGGGGTATGGAGACGGACCTTAGAGAGGAATCCTGATATACCTGATCCAGCAGGGCATGGCTGAACAAAAGGAGATGATGGGTTTCTAAACAAAGATTGGATGAAGGGGATGCCAGCACCAGATGGTGTGATGGAAATGATCGCCTGCCAGTGCTGACGAGAGTGTAGACCAGAGAGCTGCATTTGTATTCGCCATGTCTTGAGGTGTACACCACTGCAAGCTACAGAACTGTGGAAATCAAAACCCTGATGACTCCGAACATGAAGACGCTGTGGACATTAATTCTGATTCAGGAGATTATTGTTTCTGATTCAGACGTAATTATCGCCAAGACTTATTATTTAATTAGCCTGCTAGTAAATGCACATTCGTCTGGTAGTCCGTAATGTCGGGACGCTCTTGCATGAGAATCCGCGCGGTTATTGTGGTGTCAAATTAATAGTTGTAATGATGGAAACAGTTGTAATAAAAAGTATCATGTAAAGCTTGTTTGGACAGTAACTAATTGCTTTTGCATTTCGAAATAGGATGCAATGTGTAATTTTTTTAAATACAGCTGAATATATGGAAATGAATATGATGTAAATATTTTCAAGAGATGGTTAAATTCTTGAGCATTTTATCAGTGCCGGTTGTCCTTAAAGTGCCCATATCTCGTGACAGGACAGTCTGATAGTAAAAAAGACTGCACCAAACATTTTCCCGTGCCCGAAAACCTGTCAGAATGGACACAAATATGACGAGCTTTATTTCTACCATGATATAATTACCTTGACTGCAATGTCGATCAAACCGGAAGTCGGTGATAGCTACTTCCGGTCGCTTCGCAAATGTCATAAGAAGACTCAGTGTCATCTCGAGAACCAAAACGACCCTAAAATCGTAAAAATCGGTTAATTATTAGCGGAGAAAAGCACGGATTAAGTTTGGGGGGTTCCGGAACAACCCCCCCCCCCCGGGTGGGGTCGAGGGGTCGGAAAATTTGACCTCCATCATTTTGCGATTGTAAGACCCGAAATGAACCCGATAAAGCAAAAAAATCAATTTTAGCACGGAAATCCTATGGGAATAGATTTCATACCACACTATTACGCTAAAACAACAATTTTCTGTGAGTTTTGTAAATATGACTTTTTTGTTTGCTGTGAAATGCACATTTTGCAAAATAAAGGAATAATAACCGCTTTATTGTCTCACAGGGTTTCTACCATTCACATTCTGGGCAGTTAGGATGAAATAGGTCCCTAATTTATGAAGTAGTAGTTCCATTGGTGGCAATAGGTGAGATTTTTAGCATCAGTAAAATTTCATGACCTTTTGACCTTCTGTGACCTAGTTATTGAACCAATTGTTTCAAGTCGCATATCAATTTGCAGAGGGGTACAATACTGACATTTTGAGTTGTAGTTTGTGAGGCTATGTTTGTTGGTTGTAAAGTTATGATAGATTTTGTTTCTCTGACCCCTAAGAATTTGACAAGAATTTGTCCTCACCTCATCATGTTCAACGAGTGATAACCACCAATAAGCTGATCCTTACAAAGGTCTATCACGTCAATTTATTAACTACAGACATAGGGCTATAAAAAACACCATGGGAATTTGCCCGCCCAGGTGATACCAATCCGTCAAATTTCGGGATCTAGCTCATGGACTAAAGGGCCTTCGGGTATTGCTTTGACAAGCTTTCATGGCTTTGCTTAACCCAAGTACTTTGCTATTCGGACTAGAATAAATATGATCGGCTTTTCACAACATGACGCGCCTTTTTCATAAAATTTCTCATTTTGAGAAACGCATGTCAGGAACTGGCTTTTGAATAATGCTTGAAATGCTGAGCTTGCAATGAGCTTCCCCTTAAGAGATCCTTCTCTGATAATTTCTCTCCAACCAACTGTAGCACATCTTTCTTCCCACGAACCTTTTCAGACGTTTGTTGCTCCTCTTTTTCTTGGTGTTTGCTGATGTTTCTTAATTGTTTATTAAACATACAATTTCTTTATGTGCTACGTCGCTGCATTGTCACCCGACAGCTTTTGCTTGCGGTTACTCGCTCAGTATGTTTTTCTTTTCATTGGTGAGAGACCTTTTGCTTCAAGTCATGATTCCCAACAAAGACTATGACTTATAAATGAGCTGTTTTTAATACCTTATCTTCACGAGCACATTGGCACTGAGCCCACGCCATGCTGAAAAATGCTCCACTTACCCCCGGCACGCCGTGACCAAGGCTGAGCGGTGATATGTCTGCACGGTACCCTGAGTCGGTCAAGCACGCTTTAAACCATGACTGGATGATGTCATCTCAAACTTGGAGAATGCATCACCTGTACACCTATTCAGGAGATCCGTTAACTTTGACACTGCACACACAGACGGCATAATGACATCTGCCTCTTGGTAGTGTGGAAGTGAAGCTTTTGGTCAATTCGACCTTATCCCGGCATGGAAAAAATCGCAGGCCTTCAGATGGATGCAAAACAGATGGACTGAAGCCAACTTGATGACATGTTAAATAAATAAGCCTTTGCCTTTCTCGGGGTTACGGTGCCAAAGCACTAGGATGTTATATAAATATATTACAAACTCGGGGCCTTTGATTTCGATGACGTTGTTATAAAAGGTAAAATATATGATGGAAATGTTAACCCACAAAAGTTTTGCTTAATTTTCCATTGTGTTCCTTGACTCATATATTGTGTTCTTGTGATTGCAACACATGCCTTCATCTAACCCGGTGGGTGCCGTGACCTTGCAGCTCTCGCGAATCAATCAACCGATCGAGTTTGCGTCGAGTGGAGGCATGATCACAGCTCGAACCCGATGACGAGTGAAGGACTCGAAAAAAGCAAATGCCATTCCGCCGCTGAGAAGTTTGTCGCGTACTCCCAACAAACTGTTGGCCAAAGTTGTGGGAGTTGTGTTGTTGCTTTACCTCTCCCTGTTTTTGGACCTTTGACCACATTCTTGATCTACACCTTCTCTAACTGGCAAAACTGGTCGTTTTAAGTGTTTACTACTTGGAAATTGCTCTAATCATTAACACTGTTAACATCGTTTTGCCATATCTTTTGCCCAATGCATCCTGGGCTAACTTGAGACTTGAAACGTTGTGTTGTTGTGCACCCAAGGTGGCTGGAGGTTTTGCAGCAAAATGTTTGTTTGATGTGTGAATACCACGTTTGTGTTCACTTACCTGCAATGCACACGACATACTCTCACGACACACTACACACACCAAATAATGTCACCTTAAAATTAATTCAATTAATCCTGCAGTTTTATTGTTGTTGTTGTTGCATCATGTTGCACTCATATTTTAATTCCACTTCTACCCATACACCCACTGTGTTTTGGGAAGTGTTTTCTTTTTTAAGGCGCATCGTATCGAGGGGACGCGTTGTCTGTAACTTTTGAACGGTTGTTCAACTGAAAAGTAAATTTGGCTTTTCATGCCCGACACTCCGGCTACAAATCCCATTTGTCCGCTTTGTGGACATTTTGTTTCGTTTGCAACTTATCGACTTCGTAATTGTCGTTAAAAGTTTGTTTCGAACCATTCTTGCACACGGATTTGAGCTCACTGTAACCCAGACAAGGGAAGTTGTCAAATGGCAATGAGTCACAATGTTACACCTTTTGGTTAAAATAATTCTAGTTCGCATACAATGGGACCACGAGGCTCGCGGTGAATCGTTTCGCACGTCAAGCGTTTGTGCTGTGTGTCCATTCAGACAATTATCAAACAGAACAAGGCCGAAGCCTGAGTGTATAATGCTTTTTATTTAAAATATTTACTTGATCCATGCACATGAAATGCTGTCAAATTTCATCAACTCTAAACTTCTTATCCCCTCCCCTCACCCACTCATTAGTGATGTCAAACCAAACTACTCGGGGGTTGAACGAAAAGGTCAAGGTCGAAATAAGGTCAAAAGTTCACTGTACTTTAAAATAAGATATTCACATTGTCTGCAACACAGTGCTTGACCTTATCTTGAAATAACATCACGTGATCAAAAATTTCTTCACCGATGGTAACACTAGCATTTGTACACACCGTATCTTGATTATATTTGTCAACCTACGAACCTGTGATTGCAAACGCATTCTTTTGCACCAATCTGTTTATTGTTTTGTTATCTTATTGGATTTTTATCACAATGCAAAGCAAAGCAAAGCTTCATTAAATATCAATGTTATTATGCTTGCTTCTTTGTACTTCTCCAGTAACAATAACACTCTTTGGTTCTGTGTTTTATATATTGCTTGATGCTGGGACAAATACACCTTCGAGGTATTGTTAAGGTAAGCGATGACTTTTGTTAGACAAACGTCAGTTGGTATTCTGTGAGCTGTAATATTTCAGGACTCTCTCTCAGCTAAAATTCTCGTATGCCTTTGCATATTGTGCATCGACAGTGAGCTGGGCCGCGAGCTCGGCAAACGAGGGCCTTGCTACGGGTAAAACCTGCCAGCAGGTGAGCATGATTCCGTGCAATGGCTTGGGACAGCTTATTGGACACTGCAAACGGTAACCTCGCTGTACAGCCAGTAGAGCCTCTTGGTTGCTCATGCCTGTGGGGTCCATGATGAATGTGGTTGGGGGATGAGGAACAGAGGAAAAGGTGAACAAACAGAAGCAGAGGATTTGTTAGATGGAGTGCAGAGGGAATTTTGAGTAACTTCAACAATTGCTCTTCACTGATTACAGACACACCTGAAGAGCCTAGGCTAAAATGGGTCTGCCAGGTTGAGTCAAATGTGGAGCACACTTGCATTTGCACTGTCCAATTTGAGTTAGTTTTATGGCTTTAACCAACATCTGTTCATGTAGTCTTAGGACTTTTTAACCTATATGAAGGACATGAGGTGGGCTGAAGTTGTCCTTTGTGTGGCTCGCCAGGGGATGAGCCTTTCCTATCTTAGACTGGACAGATTAAGATGTCTTGTCCACATGTTCCCCCATACCAAACTGGGCAACGCTGGGCAAGTCAGAGGGGTGTGGGGATGGTGGGGGTGATACAGGGCTTTTCCCTTCCACTAACAAAGGGAGAATGCCCCTCTTGCCAGCTCTCCAGAAATGAGTGGGAGGTGGGCCTTGGACCATCCCTGCACTGTGATTTGTTGTACCTCTGTGTGGGTGATTGGTCCATTGTGCTCAGGGAGAAGAGACTCTCCTGTGACCAATGATTTGTTGGCCTCGGAGGGATTGGGGGGGGGGGAGGGTGGAAGGATCTTCTCGCGTTAAATCCAGTTTAGAACAGCTTGGGGTTCTTCACCCTGTACTATTTCCGTCTTACTTTCC
The DNA here is from genome assembly GCF_056783735.1 of Eptatretus burgeri. Taxonomy (NCBI): domain Eukaryota; kingdom Metazoa; phylum Chordata; class Myxini; order Myxiniformes; family Myxinidae; genus Eptatretus; species Eptatretus burgeri. The sequence goes on from NC_140966.1 coordinate 58,865,632, forward strand.
TGGTTGTGTGTGTGTGTGTGTGTGTGTGTGTGTGTGTGTGTGTGTGTGTGTGTGTGTGTGTGTGTGTGTGTGTGTGTGTGTGTGTGTGTGTGCGCGTGTGTGCGCGTGCCTACCAGCCGGGGATTCTGTGCTATCTGTCCTTGTGTGTTAACAAATCATTTATTTCCGAAAGAGATGTCATGCACCTCGTGGTCATGCCATTTTGCTACACTGACCATTGAATTTTATTGGGATTTTCTGGAGGCCTAAGTTAGTGATAGCCCTGAGTTTGATAATTCGACATGTTGCACCACACATGGAAAACAAACGAACTTAACCACTTGGGCGCGGATTCGTGCAAATTGTAGATCGTTTGGCTCATCCGTAGAATGTTAGTTCAAGTCAGGTTGGTATCTGTGTAACTAGTAAAAAAGTACTTTTGGGGGTGGCCCATCCACATGACAGAAACAACAACAATACCAGGTCAAAGTTCTTGACACAGGTGTGAACCCCATTTTTTTTTTTTTTTACTCAAGACGTAATGTCTCATTTCCCTTCATAACTGACACCACAAGGGGGAATGCTGCATACTCCTCTTCGTTTTGTTTCTATGACCTTTTACCCTTTGTTATGATGACACAAAGTTCATCCTAATTGCTGTAGTTTAAGTCATATGACATGGGTGTGATGCAGCATGACATGGAATTTTGATAACAATTTTGGGGTCTGTTCTTTCACTCAATGATTCTCATAAAAAGCTTTTGGACATTCTGTTAAATCACACAAAACGTGTGGACCAACGAGTTAAGGCCTTGCTTACATGCTGGAAAAGCTGTTCACTAATCGAGTGGCCTTTGCTATAAACCCATTTCTTTTTATGTGAACGATCGTAATTGGTTTTGGCCGCTTTATCTGCCAAAAGCGATAACAGCTATTTCCGCGGTTGCCACATTGCCAGCCTCACTATCGCCTGCCATGTTTAACCCTTGTTTTTCCTCCTATGTGCGATAATGAGGCTTTATCAATCCACGTTCCGGGTTCATGGCAAAGCGGTTTGGTATTTGGCACAAAACAGCAAGTGAGGGCGACATTTGTTATTTCATCAGCTGGCAGGATGGTCTTAAGATATGCCTATCTCAAGACCATCCTGCCACGTTTGAGCTGTCCTGCGTGGATTTGAATCTCTACCCAGCTATAAACTGCCACCTTGGAGTTTTGCATGCAGAACGAGGCAACAGTGGCTGTGCCATCCATCTGATAGACGTTAATCAGGAGGACCCGTCCACCAACATCAGTTGTTTTGGATGTTAAAGATCCCACGGTGTAATTAGAGAAGAATAGGCAAGTTATTGCTGGCACTCTGAACAAATTACAAATTTTTGCCAAAATTGCTGGTAACAAGTAGTCTGGTCTTTTCAGATATTCCTTGACACAAGGTCACACTGTTTGCCATTTCAAAGTGCGGTTTGTATGTGGGCTGTGGCACACTGAACAAATTTGCACACCAAGGTGTTCACATCACCACGGAGCAGCCACCTTTGTATGTAAAGGACAACCATGACTATTTCCTCATTGTCACAAAAAAAATGTTCTCTCTCTCTTTCTTTCAACAATACAGACCTCCTTGAGCTATAAACGGGTTATTGCCTTTACTTAGAGATGTAAACATTCCTACAGTGCTATACTATGAGTTATTGAATGTATGATGGTATCTGTCATTCATAACTTGAGCCACGAAGGTTCCTTTTACTTTAACAAGGGGAAGCTCAACACGGAGTTATTTACCTTGGTAGGGCTCTTGCCCATATGAGAAGAGCTCATAGAGGAAGACACCAAAAGACCACACGTCCGATTTGCTCGTAAATATGTTGTAGTTGTTGGCCTCCGGTGCTGTCCATTTGATGGGGAACCGGGAACCTTGCTGTGCCACGTACTCGGACTTCCCCTTAAGACAAGCATATCGTTAGTGTTAAGACTTCAGATAACTATTATCATCTCAGTGAGTTGATCCTGTACTGCTTCAAGGTGGGGAAATAGTTTTCTCAAACCAGCTTTTACCTCTGTTTAAAGTTACCTGGGACACTGAAATGACAGAGAACCTTCTGAGAATGTCACAGATTCCACAGGCCTCACTTGCATGCTCGTGATGACTTTGTAATGAGATTGGTGCGGGCAGGATGGCCGAGAGCAGCGTTTCTCAACCGGGGAACCGGGGACCCGTGGCCCCCCAAGGGGGCCATGAGCGGACGCCGAAAAACTGCGATTCAGAATGCAGAAGCTTGTAATGTACAATTAAGGTGACGAGTCTCCGGTCAGTGTCAAAGTAAAAAGGGTAGATGAGTTTAACCACGATTTTAAAAGAGAAGGCGGAGCCCACAGAGCATTCATAGTAAACCAATGTTTACAAAAACGTTAGAATTTTGTTTTTTTCAATTTTTTTCTCAGATGTCGAAAGTTCGAAAATGGAATGACAACTATGTCAAGTTTGGATTCACGAATGTCAGTCAAGATGGCGTGGACTGTGCGCAATGTCTGCACTGCTCGGTCGTGATGTCAAATGCGTCACTACGTCCTTCCAAACTTTCAAACCATCGCGACAAGATGCATCCTGGAAGGAAGGAAGATAATATCGACGCTCTGTCTGCGAAACGATCACGATATGACCGTGAAGCGACACTTCTCAAATTTGGATTCCGACCAGAAGAAAAACCTGCTCTTCAATCCAGCTACGAAGTGGCATACTGAATTGCGAAGTGCAAGAAGCCGCACACTATTGCTGAGGACCTTATCAAGCCATGTACAGAGAAAATGGTGGAATTGATGATCGGACCAGAGGCGAAAAAGAAGATCCAGCAAGTTTCGCTCTCTAATGACACAATCCGACGACGGATTGACGACATGGCCGCTGATGTGTGCCGTCAAGTTTGCTCCGAAATCAAACAAAGCACGCTCCAGGCTAGCCTTCAATTAGATGAGTCTACCGACACCGCCCTGGAGAGCCAGTTGATCGCCTTCGCTCGCTACGAGAGAAAGGGAAAGGTGAAGGAAGAGTTCTTGTTCTGCAATACCCTACCAACCACAACGACAGCGGCAGACATCAAAGCTATTGTGGACTCTTTTTTTTTTTAAGCTAATGGACTCGGTTGGCAGAATTTCAAGCACATTTGTACTGATGGTGCCCCAGTGATGGTCGGCGTCAGAGGAGGGTTCGTCACGCTTGTGAAGAACGAATGGCCCCATGTGACGTCCTCCCACTGTTCGCGACACCGATACGCTCTTGCGTCAAAGACTCTTCCGCCTCGTTTGCTGGAAGTCATGGACGTCGCGGTCAAAGTGGTCAACTTCATTTGTGCGAAGGCCAAAAATCATCAGCTCTTCCAACTCCTGGCCAACGAAATGGGAGCGAACATGTTGGACTTCTGTTCCACACCAAAGTACGTTGGCTATCGAGGGGGAAATGCCTCTCTCGGCTGTATGAACTCCGGGTTGAGGTGGAAATCTTCCTGCGAGACAACGAAAACAACCTCCATGTCCACTTCGACAATGAAGAGTTCGTCATGATGCTCGCCTACCTGGCCGATATATTCGGCCGACTCAACGAAATGAACCAGTCCTTGCAAGGCCGTGATGTGGCAGTCAGTGACGTTCAAGACAAGCTTGCCGGACTGTCTGCTGTAATGGAAGTCTGGCAGGCACGAATCAAGGCCGGGTCCACTGCCTCATTTCCTTTCTTGGACGAGCACCTGCAGACGCAGAGGATTGAGCTTCCCATCGGCATCAAAGATTGCATCACTAGACATCTCGACAATCTCTCCGCTGAGTTCAAATCGTATTTTGACGATGCACCGTTGGATGTTCCGTGGCACAAAGACCCATTTAACGCCAAAATTGAACCTACTGAAGCAGAGGAGCTGGCAGAGTTGAAGGTTTCAAAAGCAATGAAGCTGGTCTTCAGTAACAAAAGACCACTCCACCTTCTGGTTGTCTGTTCAGGATGCGTATCCACTACTCAGCAAGAAGGCATCCGTAATGCTCATTCAATTCGCCACAACATATCTTTGCGAATCTGGATTTTCTGACCTTGCGACCATTAAAACGAAGTCCAGAAATTGTCTTGACGTTGGGAACGATATTCGCCTTGCTGTGTCCAAGACGGAGCCGGACATAAGAAGCCTTGTCAGACAAGCGTCTCATTGATTGTACTGCTTAGAAAAATGTTTACTTTGATTTATCTTTTAAGACTGAGTAAATAAATTTCATAAAACGAAATCTGCATCTTTTATTGAAGGGCAGGGGACCATGAATGTTAAGCGACTCGGTTGGGGGGCCATGGGCCATCAAAGGTTGAGAAACGCTGGCCTCGAGGTACGCACACTCGCCTCTAAGCTTTCTCACCTGGGTTTGAATCTCTGCCCAGCTATAAACCGTCATCCTGGTATTTCACAGGCAAGGTGAGGCATCAGTGTGCGTATGTGTCGTCCCTCGGATGGATGTTGAATTGTATGTCCCATCTCTCATTAGTCGGCGGATATTAATGGTCCCATGGTGTCCGCTAGAGCTATCACCAGCACCTACAACAAAATCCAAATTCCTGCCCACCCAGTCGAGTGTCCTGCGTCCTAGTGGTGATCAGTTCAGGATTTTAACCCTTGACAAGAAACTCCATCGGTGTGTTGATATGCTTCGGGCTATAGAACATGGTACATAATAATGATGATGTGATATAAAATAGCCTGGTGACCTTCAGCACCTTTTCCATTAAAAATACAGTATTCCAAGAGCTGCTCAACATCAAGACATCTTCAGAAGTGACAGTTTTATATTTAAAAAAAAAAATTTCTCCTCGTCACTACTAAAGAAAAACCAAACAAAGGAATACAGAGATCCTAAAATTCGTCAAATGTGATGTCAGTTAATACAAGAAAATTTAAAGTTGTGTTTTTGTTATCCAAGGGATGGCACACACATTGACGCCTCGCGCTGCCTGCGACACACCAGGACGACAGTTCACAACTTGGTTAAGAATTGAACTCAGGCTGGACACATCAGAGGCAAGTATGCATACCTATATGGGTTATCATGTCAGCAAGCAACTTTCCCTTCTGTGAGCCTCGATTCCTGTACAGTAGGAGAATAAAATACCAATACATGATTGCTTCGCACTGATTTACATCACTTCAACTACCAGAATGATCTTCTTGCATATGGAAGCTTGGCTGCTGGTAGCTATCATTTTGTTGGTACACGGCTGTGCTGCTGATGCTGTGCCCCTATACCAGGACACTGGTACTCATTTCACCGACCTCAGAAGGAAGACACGCAATCCCCACCTGCTGTTAATTCAGCAGCCAACGGGGCTCGGACTCAGGGCCCTAAGATCCCAAGCCAACCGCCCTAACCGCAAAGCCAACACAAGACTTAACCAGACTGATAACTGCAGGCCATTGTGCTGGAAGTCATTTGACAAAATGAGCATTGACAAATGCTTATCGCGGCTTCGTTATTTGTGTTATTGCACTGAATCCAAGGTAAGTAGTTTCATAATATGTGTAGCCACCAATTTCCAACAACAGAGTAATCGAAGAAACATTATGAATGTTTTCAACTCGATACTGCATTCTTGTACAGGTGTTTCACAGGATATTGCAACCCCTGTACAACACTGTATTCCAGTGGCTTTTCAATGAAAGCATAATTGCAAATGTCACTATCACTCGTCTAATTGCTTGCTTTATGACAAACCCGAGGTTTAACCACTTGTCCATTTTGTCCTATTTGTCTGGCATTTGATGCTTAAGGAGCAGGCACAGGAGATTCAAAGTAAATCGATGAAACACTGTTGTTTTGATGTCATTTTTTTTGTACAACTATCTCAACGGAAGTACACCAGGGCAATAATAAACTCCATCACAGCGAATCAGCCTTATCCTACCTTAAGAGTCTTGGCAAGCCCGAAGTCTGCCACTTTGCACATGAGCCCTTCGCCAACAAGGACATTTCGTGCTGCCAAGTCTCGATGGATGAAGCTGTGTGATTCAAGGTAGGCCATCCCAGATGCCACTTGCGCCGCCATGCCGATCAGAATGCTCGGTGAAAGTGTCTGGCCTTCGGGACCTGTTCAATGAAAGGACAAAGAGAACAATTACTTGCTTGCACGCCACTCAAAAGAGTAAAAGACACTGAAAATTTTGTTCTTTCTATGTGGCAGGCACAATCACGAATCTTACTTTTACTTTGTTCGTATATCGAACAAAGCTGCAGGGTAGCATCATTGGCTGAGGACATAGCTGTGCCGCTGATGCAGTGCCCTATGCTGGTTAGGGCAGGAATTTTAAACGTGAAGAGGAGGTGAAAGCTCACCCACTCTTCACGAAGGACACCATGAGAGCTTTAACGTCCACCAACTAATGTCAGCAGACGGGATGCCCATTTTGTGTCCATCTGAGGGACAGCACACGCCAGTGAAATACTGGAATGACAGTTGATAGCTGGCTAGGGATATACATCCAGAATGGGCAGCTGAGAGACAAATGTGCATACCTCTAAGCCATCCAGTCAGCTCAATAATCTTACGATAATGCAGCTATCACGTATGTAAGTATGTATGTATGTAGCCAAAATAGCGCCCCTGGTAGTGCGTGTGCTAGCTCAGAAGTGGATGGGAAACTGAACCTAGAATTCAATTGTAAAGATAATTGTGCAACGTGGAAAGTCAACGTCACAACAAAAACTTTCAATCCTTCATCAAATTGATGTAAAAACAACAAAGCATATCAAGGAGAATGCCGAATAGTTTGCACCCGATTGGGGCACGCTTCGGTCATTTGAACGACAGGTGGGTACCAGCAGACGCACATGCGCCCGGCATGTTGCCGCTGGTGTAGCGGAGGCAACGCGGTGGTTAAAGCCCATCGCAGGATGTACTCGATCCCATGTACAATGACATTGCAAGAAAAGCCGTGTGTGATCACCGGCTGAGGTGGCACAAACAGGTACTCATTCAGCTCTTTCTGCTTGTTGTCTCCTCCATTTTGACATGCCTGAAGTTGCATACCATCTCGGTTGCAGAGTTGCAGTTTACAACTAGAGGGGGAGCCCTCGGTAGAGTGCAAAACCTCCGCCGCCAATACTGTTGGGTCACTTCAGTGAACCTGATATCCCATTCATTGTAGGTCAAAACGGATCAGACTCTACTGAACCACGATTGAATAAACTAAACTAGATCGACGTGCATGTAGAAATGCCCAAAAAAAAAATAGAAATTTTTTTGAAAAAAGGTGCAAAATTTGTTTTGTTTTTTTCTCTAACAAATTTTTTTTGGGGGGGGTGGAAATCACTTAAAACATGTAGAAATGCAAAAAAAAATTCAAATATTTTTCAAATAAAATCGAATTTTTTTTGAAAAAAAGTTGCAAATTTTTTTTTTTTTTCTCCAACATTTTTTTTTGGGTTGGAAATCACTTAAAACATGTAGAAATGCAAAAACAAAAATTCAAATATTTTTTCAAAATGGCAGCCATAGCGGCCATATTGGACTTTGGACTAAGTCCAAAATCTAATGGCATGATCCTTGGACCATACCTAATCCCCCCACCAAGTTTCGTCGAAATCCGTCCAGGAGTTTTTCCATAATACTGTTCACAAACAAACAAACAGACAGGGGTGAAAACAATAACCTCCGTCCATCTTCGATGGCAGAGGTTAACAAGAACTTCATTTCTCACTGTAAGTGTGCTACTCTTGCACGTCTAAAGTCCCAGGAGTAAGTCTGGCCGTGACTTCCCCTCCACTCCCACCTCTTGGGCGGGAGCTTAGGAGTTAGGGGTAGTCATGGTGAAAGTCTTGTTCCTCTGTTTTCTGCATCGTCCTCCTAACAGTGATGACTCGATTTACATACATCTCTCTCCCAGCATGGACGAACTTTTAACCACCCATCCCAACTCTCTCTTCCTCCAATATGATGATTACTTCCGCCACTGAAAACGATATCCTGATCCATTCTATGTTCCAGCTCCTCCATGAGCTTCGATTCTGAATGCAAAAATAATCCAAAAAAGCTCAGAGTTTTGCACTGGGGTTCATTACCAAGAGAAGCCTTCACTCCTCTGGCAGATTGTAATGAGAAGATAAAGCATGAGCCTCGTACAGCATTGACCATTGCTCTTATAGGACTCAATTTCCCCCCTTCCCAGATGACTCCTTTCTGCACCCTGACCAAAGCCGAAGCACAATATTATTGTTTCCTGCTTGTTGTAGTGTGGATAGGTGAAGGAGAGGTGTGGAAAACAGGGTGACCAGCTGTCATGAAAAATAATAAGGGATACTCATGCAAGGGGCCTGCCATCGGCCTGTTTCCAGATGATGGGGCAGCACTCCTTTTGGGGGTCAGGGGGCAGAGCCCACTGAAGCTATGAGATTTTAAGTATTTAAATAAGCTGTGAGGTTTTTAGTTTTTAAATATGCCAAAGATTGCTTCTAGAACATGTTAAGGTCATACCATATTGTGTATGTATGTGCAGACAAGCTGCATAATGGTAATTGGCATCACGACTGAAATAAGCCAAAATCTTCCCTCACCTCAACAGTAAACCTGCAGACTTTGCCAGAGATGAGGCAGAATGTCTAAACTCTGTTTTTGCCTTCAAATCTTGTGTACCAAACTCATCCTGCTCTGTCCCCCAATTACCCCGACATACCCATTGTCTACTGGACTTTATGTCCTTCTCACCCGAGAAGGTAGATCTTGACCGTGTTCAGCCTTGACCCTACTTTGGCAACAGGTACAGGTGGCCTCAGTGCCCATGTTCTCAAATCCTGCTCTGCCATTCCTACTTCCCCTTTGTCTACAATATCCATCTGTCCTCCATTAGCTGCCTCCCCTCTGCATTGAAGTCAGCAAACATCACTCCCATCCATAAGAAAGATGAATAAAACAGATCCTACCAACTCTCACACAGACAAACAAACATAAAAGATGCCGTGCATGGCACGATACTTGCAAATAAACAATAGTTGCCATGGAAACAGCTTCTTCTTCTTTAATGGCTGCCATTGTCCCACCTTTCTTGTGGGGTCAGCCGGGGCATACTTGGCCCGAGTCTTTACGAACCGGCTGGTCAGGCCTGACATTCGACTCGTTGGGGCAGGAATTTGGAATTTGTTCATGGTGCTGGTGATAACTCGCATACTCTTCGTGAAGGACACCATTGGAGATTTAACATCCATCAACGAATGCTGAGAGGCGGGATGCGCGCTTGACGTCCATCTGAGGAACAATGATGAAACACCCTGCCTGTGACACATCGGAATGACAATTTATAGCTGGGTCACAAATCAAACCCAGGCTCGACAGCTTAGATGTGAGTGTACATACTTTGAGGCCATCCTGTCAGTCATGTCCACACACGTTCCCTGAGGATGAATCTAAATAAGCCTAAATAGTGAAAATATGGGGAAAATGACGTCCCAGGAGGGTATGAAACAGGACAGGGGACATTTTGGTATGAAACAGGATGATGCCATAAAATATGGAATGATTTGGTCATGTTGATGGAAATCGTGGGGCAGATTAAGTCAGTATCCCACAAGAATCTTTCAGTTGATGGTACAAGCTCCAAATTTGGTCTACATGTGCTCCAGGACTCATTCTCTCAGAAAAGTACGTTACCCACGTTGAAAAACAAAATGGCCGCCATTTTTCAAGATGGCCGTCTCATATAATAGGAAAAAGGGTTTTCAGTGCTAAACGTCTATAAATAGGAACATGCTATTGATCCAAATGTTAAATAGATTGTATTTTGACTGGAGAAATATATTTTGGCACTAATATTCGAAAATGGTTACCAGTTTTCAAGATGGCGGCCATTGCATGACTTAAAATCAGTGCTTTTGTAGCTGTCTTACAAAATTATCACAGATATTGCTGGGCAACATCTGTGATCATGTATTGAGGTGATGCGGTCAAGCTCTATTACATTATGTGAATAAGAGTGATGTTAAAGCACAACCAGGGCACACTGGTGACATCCCTGCTGTGAGACTCAGCATGGGGTTCAGTGTCGGCTTATAGTGGACTACTTGTAGCTGGAGTTTACTAACCTAAACTGTAGTTTGTAGTATACTTGAGTGTCCCAAATGCTATCTAATAAGCCCCTGTATATATTTCAGCTAGAAGTATAGCTAGTTGTAGTATTACACTATTAGATAGCCGCGCTTGAATTGACAGGATGTGCCAGCGCGGGAGAGCCGAGCCAAGGGTAACGGGCTTCAGTTACCCGGAAGGTGTTCAGATCGCACGGGACTTAAATGGCACTGGATGAACGATCGGGCTAGGTGTAGGGAATTTGTATGTATGAACCTAGTTGTATCCCATATCTCAATGTGCTTATGCATTTTGTACGGTTAGGTGGTAAAAGGATAAACCCTCTGCCTTAACCTGTTCAATATGTCCACTAATAATCCGTCGAGTTGTACTCCTAAAACTGACAGGAGGAAGTGTTGCCTCTGTCAGACTGATACAAAAGAAGAGTTGAAGTCTCCCCCAACCCGTTATGAGTGTAGTTCTGATGGTTATTCCATGATAGCAAAAAACCTACCACAATTTCAGGCAATCCACCAGTCGAATGTCAGGTCAGGTTCGATCTGTGACCTGCTACAGGTACCATGTAAACCTGTACTAACCTGTTCCATGGTCGGGTTGTCGGCGACTAAACCGTCTCCCCCACCAGGTTTTCTGGTGAGGAGGGTGTTTGGATATGGACATCCAGCAGGATTAAAAACAAAACCTGTCAAAGGGCGGAGGAGCTCCTTGTGAGCCAACGGCCATCCATATCTAGTGCCCAACTGTGTCTGCGGATGTCCTCCTGCAGTTGGGGTCACTTCTTATTAGGAGGTTGGTGGCAGGATTTGCACTCCGGCCACCGTAAAACCCTTCATTCCGCAAAACGCAAAAACGCAAAAAAATCTGAAAACCCACTCCGTGGGAGTACCTCCTGTGCAGCTTCCCTTCGCAGGGCAGCTCACCGGATGACGGGATTGGGGCAAAGCCTTCAGGACCCCCAATCGTTGATAGGAGGGAAACCACGGGGTAACATCCCTGGGTCAGATTGCGGGAGAGTGTGTCGGAGTGGTGCTGAGGTGTCGTCCACCAGACGGCGGTCTCCTTGGGTTAACCTGAGGCGGTCCCTTCGGGTGGGTGCCTGGAATGTCCTATCCCTAAGAGAGGATGATCACCTGTCTCTGTTATCATCTGAGCTCAAGCGTTTGGACATCGGGATTGCAGCTCTCTCTGAGGTTCGGAGACCGGATTGCGGCGAGATAATGGTGGGTGGTTACACCTACTATTGGTCTGGTCGCTCTGATGGTTACCATACCCAAGGAGTTGCTGTAGCTGTGTCCAATAAGCTGACCCCAATGATAATTGAGGTAACACCGGTCAACGAGCGTATTATGAGATTAAGGATTCGTCACTCCTTAGGTGTCATTTCCCTGGTCTCTGTTTATGCTCCGACTGAGGCGAGTGATCTCACCGTGAAGGATGCATTCTACGCCACACTCGAGTCTGTGGTTGATCAGTGCCCCAGACGAGATACACTTCTAGTCTTGGGGGATTTCAATGCATCGACTGGAACTGATAGGGACGGTTATGAGGTGTGTGTTGGTCCCCATGGGTCAGGAACTATGAACCAGAATAGCACTAAGTTCCTTGACTTTGCAAGAAGTCATGGACTTAGGGTGGCTGGTTCATGGTTTCAGCGCCCACAAGCTCATCGCTGGACTTGGTATTCCAACGCTGGCGGTGTGGCAAAGGAGATTGACCATGTCCTCATTGACGGTCGTTGGAGGATGATCCAGAACTGCAGGGTCTACCGGAGTGCTCAGTTCCTCAATACTGACCACAGGCTTGTTGTAGCAACTCTAAAGCTGCACCTTAAATCCTGGAGAATGGTACCATCCCAGCCTCGGCTGGATGTTGCCAAGCTCAGGGATGAGAGAGTAGCTGAGGAGTTTGCGAACAGGCTGAGTGGACACTTGGGGGTCTGGGTGCTTTGGGGGGTCCTGAAGAGTTGTGGAGCGCCTTCAAGACCACCGTCCTTGATGTTGCCGGTGGATGCCTTGGAGCTCACCGCAGGGCAAAGAAGAATTTTGTCTCTCAAGGGACACTGGATACCATTGACCAGAGTCGCAGGGCCAGGCTGAATGGCAGAGCTGAGCTGTTCAGGGAGCTGAGGCGTAAAACTGTACGTGCACTGAGGGTGGACAAGGAGGCCTATGTGCGAGGAATCTGTGAGGGGTAGAGCATCACCTGTGGACAGGTGATTCTCGTCCCGCTTACAGGGGAATTCGCGCATTACGTTCATCCAAGCCCATCCCTCGGAGCACTACAGTTCGAGCAGAGAGTGGTAGGCTCTTGACAGAGGAGTCTGAAGTGAAGGCCCGCTGGGCCGGTTACTTTGAGCGGTTGTTCCAGGCTGATCCCCCAACTGTCGAGTTGGACGTCAAGGGTGTTACAATCCCTGTTGCTGACCCTCGAATCAACTGTGGTCCACCTACGCTTGTGGAAACACGGGCTGCGGTGAACCAGTTGAAACGGGGCAAAGCTCCAGGGATCTGTGGCATCCATGCCGAACTTCTCAAGGCTGGTGGAAATGCTGCACTCGTGTCGTTGCATGCAGTTTTGTGCTCTGCCTGGAACACAGGCATTATCCCAACTGACTGGAAGAGGGGCCTTGTTGTCCCTCTCTGGAAAGGGAAGGGTGATCGCCAAGACTGCAACAACTACCGAGAGGTGACGCTGCTCTCAGTGCCGGGCAAGGTCTTTGCTCGGATAATTCTCGATAGGGTTCGCCATCATCTGCTTGAGCACCAGCGTCCAGAGCAGTCAGGCTTTACACCAAAGAGGTCAACGATTGACCGTATCCTTGCACTTCGTGTCCTCACCGAACGCAGACGAGAGTTTCGGCAGGGGCTGCTTGCAGCCTATGTTGATATCTGTAAAGCGTTCGATTCAGTGAATCGGGACGTCCTCTGGAGGATTCTTGGTCTTCGTGGGGTGCCACCAAAACTGATCGATCTGATGTCTGAACTCTACTCTGGTACTGAGAGTGCTGTGAAGTGTGGTGGTACCATCTCTGACTTATTTCCAGTTGTTACTGGAGTTCGTCAGGGATGTGTACTTGCTCCCACACTTTTCAGCACTTGTATGGACTGGATTCTAGGGAGGATGTCGGAGAGATCAAGTTGCGGTGCGTCATTTGGGAATGTCAAGATCTCGGACCTTGACTTTGCAGATGATGCAGTCATCTTTGCGGAGACTTTAGACATCCTCTTGGGGGCCCTCGAGGTGCTGAATGAGGAGTCGGAGCCGTTGGGATTACGGGTTTCTTGGGTCAAAACTAAGATCCAGGCTTTCGGTGACATCTTGGATGCTGCTGTCCTGTCTGTGTCTGTTTGTGGTGAGGATGTTGAGGTCGTGGAGAGATTCACTTACCTTGGCAGTGATATTCATGTCTCTGCTGGCTGCGAGTCAGAGGTCAATAGACGTCTGGGTCGGGCCTGGGGAGTCATGGACTCACTGGATCATGGGGTGTGGCACTGCCGGTACCTGTGCGGGAGGACGAAAGTCCGAGTCTTCAGGTCCTTGGTACTTCCAGCCTTGCTCTATGGGTGCGAGACTTGGACTCTGACCAAGGATCTGAGACGGAGACTTAATTCCTTTGGTACCAGGTCTCTTCGGACAATCCTTGGCTATCGCTGGTCGGATTTTGTGTCCAACGAGCGGTTGCTGAGAGAGACTCGGATGAGATTTGTTACCTGCATAGTCCGTGAGCGTCAGTTGCGGCTGTATGGACATGTGGCTCATTTTCCTGACTCTGATCCTGCTCACCAGATTCTCTCAGCGAGGGAGTCTCATGAGTGGAGGAGGCCAGTGGGTCGACCACGTGCCTCATGGTTGCAACAGGTTGACCATCATCTCAAGGAGATGGGGATGGGCCTGGCATCTGCCTGGGGGATGGCCAGACGGAGGCCCCTGGAGTACCGGCGGAAAGTGGACGCAGCGACGTGCTGTTCTGGCACATGCTCCCATACCTGACCTGACCACCAGTTACCGATCAGGTTAGACCCATCCAGATTGGATGAAGGAGGTGGTATTGAGGATACACTGAGGCGAAATAGTGCCAAGTACCACCAAAATTGTCGCAAAATGTTTGACAGCTATAAACTTGAGCGTGCCACTAAAAGAGCAGCTGAAATTCAAAATCATCCAGGAGAAGGGCACTCAAAAATGCGAAGAACTAGCATGGAAGTGCAACGGTGTTTCCTATGTGAAAAGATACAACCAAAGTCAAAGTTGCGACAAGCCATGACCATGCAGCTAAATGAGAGGCTTAATGAATGTGCTCGCAATCTTAATGATGGCAAGCTTTTGGCTGTCTTGAGCGGTGGAGATGTGGTTGCCCTGGAACTGAAATACCACTACTCTTGCTTAACAGCTCTGTATCATAGAGAGAGGGCACACATTGCAGCCAAGAACAAAGAAAAAGTCCAGTCATCCAAAGAAAAGGAAGTCTTCCCTTTGGTGTTCTCTGAACTTCTTACCTATGTCATTGAGACAAGAAACAACAGTGATGAGCCTGTTTCGTTTCGACTTGCTAACTTGGTGAGTTTTTACAAGGAAAAACTTGAACAATTTGGAACAGATATACCTGATGTGAACTCTACCAGACTGAAAGAAAAGCTTTTGGCAGAGATACCTGCATTGGAAACCTACAAGGATGGACGTGATGTTTATCTGACTTTCAAGAAGGATGTAGGTCCTGTCATGTCAGAAGCATCAACCTACTCTGATGCCATCATTCTCGCCAAAGCTGCCAAGATATTGCGTAGGCACATGCTTGATCACAAATGTAAATATGAGGGCAATCTTCATGAGACCAGTATATGATTCATTACCCCCAGCTTTGCTCCAATTTGTCTGCATGATTGAGCATGGAGCAGACATAAAGTCTCAACTGAGGTTTGGAGCAACTACAACTGACCTGGCTATGGCTCAGCTCCTTCAATACAACTGCTTTGCCAAATACAAAGAAGGTGCTGCCACACACAGGCATTCTAGAGACAGAGAAACCCCATTTCCGGTCTGCATAGGGATGTTTGTTCATGCTAAGACAAGAAAGAGACACCTTGTAGAAATGCTCCATGACCATGTCTCAGTATTCCATATGATAGAGTACTCAACATATCAGCTCAGCTGGGAGATGCAGCTGTAGCCAGATATGTAGAGGAAGGTGTGGGTTGTCCTCCCGAACTGAGGAAAGGCCTTTTCAGCACATCTGCGATGGATAACATCGACCATAATCCCTCTTCCACAACGGCGACCACATCATTCCATGGAACCAGCATATCCAAATTTCAACATACAACATCAGGAAATCAAGGAGAAGTACGGGAACCAATTCTAATTAAGAATACCAAAGTAAAGAAAGTCCCAGAAATCCCCGACTCGTATACAAATGTCTATCCTGCGTTCTTCACAGCAAAGAACCCCTCTCCTCCCAAAGGCAGAGTTACATATGAATCTCTGCCAAGTCTCCCCCTAACCAATGAATACGAGTGGTTGCAGAAGATTAGCCTCACACAAGAAGTCCATGACAATGTTTTAACTCCACTTGGTCAGCCCATCATGCAGAGAAAAAGAGAGGTCTTGCATTTGAAGTGAGTGTTACAGCACTTCTGCCCCTCCTTCGTGATGAAGCTCACTCAGTTGCCATTGTAAGGCACTCCATGAACAAAGTCAGGGATACTATTGCACACCTCAACCCAGGACAGGTCCCTGTGATAACCGCAGACCAGCCTATTTAGGCACTTATCAAACAAGTCCAGTGGCACTGGCCTCACCTGTATGGTGAGGATAAATTTGTTGTCATGTTTGGGGGCCTCCACATAGAGATGGCTGCTTTAAGGTCTCTTGGAACCCTACTTCAAAGCAGTGGGTGGACAGGTGCTCTTGTGAAGTCTGGGGTGGCTTCTTCCAGAATGGCAGAGTCCTTTCTTTCTGCCTCAAGTGTCACAAGAACACGCCATATGCACCAAGTTACAGCGTGTTGCCTCTACATGCTCCAAAAGGAAGCATATGAGCATCATTGTGTGGAAGAGAATGAAGAAGCTCTGGATTTTGATGACTGGTGTGAGAAACGCAGAAAAGAGAGTCCTCAATTTCAATTCTGGGATCTTGTGTTGTCAATGGAATTGATGACGTTCTCGTTGGTCAGGTCTTTCAGGGAGGCCAACTTCGGTTTGTATTGCGAAGCACTGGCTGCTCTAATCCCCTTGTTCTTTGCAAACAACAATGTGAACTATGCCAGATGGCTTCCCATCCATCTTAGAGACATGGTCACTTTGGAACACACTCACCCTGAGGTCTTTAATGAATTTAAACTGGGAAATTTTGTGGTACACAAGACTAACAGGGAGTTTTCTGGCTTGGCCATTGACCAAGTACATGAACAGGCCAATGCAGTAGTGAAAGGTGATGGTGGTGCCATTGGGCTTACTGAGGATCCAGCTGCACTGAGTCGGTGGATGGTGTCTGGACCAGAAGTTAGCGTGCTAATATCACAGTACGAGTTGGCGTCACTGGCCAAAGTGGCAAATGAAGATATCACGCACCATGAGCAAACCAGCCTATCTCAAATTCTTCTCTGACAAGGTCCAGAAATTGTTTGGTGAAATGAAGGATCTGGGCAATCCTTTTCAGGAAGAATCAAAAGACCTGCTCACATTGGACTCAAAAACCATCATGCATCCCAGTACTGCTGAACTTGTAAGGACTCACCTTGAGAAAGGTAAAGTTGCCTTCCGAGAATTTTTCAATGGTCTGGGTGACGGAGCTTCCTTCTATAAGCCCATCAAAAAGAACAAAGCAGACTTCTTTCGCCAAGAGGCAGCTGCAACTTCTGGCGGACATGAAGCAGCAGGTACTCAAAGATGATTGCCATCTGTTCTCGCAACTCTTTATATCCTGCCAAGCATGAGAGTGTGACCTGCTTGAGTTTTTCCAACATGAAAACCAGTCTTTCCCTGCGGCGCTGAGTGACAGTGGGAAACTCCACACTGGTCAGAAGTCGCAACTTGCAAAAATTCTGGAAGCTACAGTTACTCCTCCCGACACTAGACCAGGATGTGATGCTGTTATCATCGATGGGTTCTCTCTTGGGTATTCATTGCCGCCAAAGACATCAAAGACCTTTGAGGAATATGCTGTCCAAGATGTGGTTCCAAAGATTCAGATGTACTCATCGAATTTCGCGAGGACAGACATAGTTTTTGATGTTTATTGGACTTCCAGCCTGAAGGATGAAACAAGATCAAAGAGAGGCAAAGGGGATCGATGCCAAGTGATGGAGAAAACCAAGCTGCCACCTAACTGGAAAAGTTTCCTGAGAGACAACAACAACAAGACAGAGCTCTTTGGGTTCCTTGCTGATAAGATAGTGACCATGTGTCCTGACAATGTCGTTGTTGTGACCAAAGGAGATCAGGCTCTTTCCAAAAGATCCATCAGTCTTGATGGCTTAAGTCCTTGCAACCACGAGGAAGCCGACTCCAGAATCTTTACTCATGTTCCTCATGCAGCCAAGCAACAGATGACGTCTGTGTTGATTAAAGCATGTGACACAGATGTTCTCGTTGTTGCAGTCAGTGTTTTTGCTCCCCTCCAAGACGCAGGCATAGAAATGCTGTGGGTTGAATTTGGCCAGGATCAGTTCATTAAGTGGTTGCCAATTCATGACGTGGTGGCGGATCTTGGCCCAGACAAATCCAGTGGCATGCTGTTCTTTCACGCCTTCACTGGCTGTGATATTCTGTCAGCTTTTCGTGGAAAAGGCAAAAAAACTGCATGGCAGGCATGGGAGGTTTACCCTCAAGTGACTCCCGTCTTCAAGAAGTTAAGTCAGTACCCACCAGTCGTGGAAAATGCAGACTACAACGTCCTTCAGAAGTTTGTCATCACCATGTATGACAAGAACAACACTATGGACAAAGTTGATGAGGCAAGACTGGACTTGTTCGCTCGGAAGCAAAGGTCTTATGATGCCATTCCACCAACAAGCGCAGCTCTCATACAGCAAGTCAAAACGGTCTGCCTACCAAGCAGGCTGCATATGGGGCCAGGCAACAGTATGCAAAATGCAAACTGAAAGCCCTGCTAACTGGGGGTGGCAGAAAGATGGTGAGTTCTGGCAAGTCTTTTGGACGACCCTTCCACCCATTGCCCAAAGTTGTCAGCAGTTAACAAAATGTGGCTGCAAGACGGAATGCAAAGGGCGATGTAAATGCTATCGCTTCAGTCTCAAGTGTACACAGTTGTCTGCATGCAAATGTGAGGACTAAATGATTGACTAATCCACCACGTGAATCAAAAGATAATAATTTCCTGCTGTATATGCTATATTATTCTTCATTTTTTTTCTTTTTGCAAAATGTAGCGCTAAAAGAGCCTGTCATTTAATTCCAGCCATATCATCTTAGTTTTCAATAATTACGATTTTGTAAGTGCAGAAATGGATTTTTCTAACTCAAAAACATATATTTTGATGCATAGAACGTTAAAATAGCATTATTCCATCAAAATTTAGCTCAAACACAGATTCAAACCACTTCAAATGGCGGCCATCTTGAAAAATGGTGGCCATTTTGTTTTTCAACGTGGGTAACTTACTTCTCTGAGAGAATAGGTCCTGGAGCACATGTATACCAAATTTGGTACTTGTACCACCAAGTGAAAGATTATTTCAGGAATCTGCTGCACTAAAAGAGGGGAACTGGCCTATTTCGTCCACCGGGAGTTGCTCCCAAGCTATCTCTTCCTGTAGCTGAGCAAGCAAGAAGCCTTTCCTGTCCAGAGTCAAACCATGCTGGAGGCCAAATCCTACATGATGTCTGTAGCATTCCCAAAATGACCAACACAAAAATCTTTAACTGAAGACACTTAAATCGGCATATCTACATCATAAAATCTCACACGTCTGTGTGCCGGTTTTTGCTTCTCCTCCCAAACCAGTAACCACTGGTCGCACAGAGTTTAAAAATTGGACCATACTGTCGTAATAGTCGTTCACTGTCATCCTTGACCAAGTGTGGAACATCGGCTGAGGCCCTTGTCCCAATGAGATTAAAAAAAAAGGACTCTCCTGAAAGTTCTGGTCAACACAGTTTAGGATAATATTTTAGTGCTCATAATCTTGTACGTTGTCTACCCACAAGCATTGATATCACATGGTAATAGGCCTTCAACATTTTCAAACAATTTTGAATTTCACAATCAAGTATTCTTCAACAAGGTAGTGTTTCTTCTCGGTAAATCGTTTCCTGACAATTCCTGGAAAATAGTGGGAAATTGATTTGGGATTCCTGCCTTTCCCCATGTTTTGGGATCCGGTCTGAGAAAATTTGGGCTCAAACCATCTCCAGTACAAGTGTAGATGTGCTTGCGCTTGTGCAGTGTGATCTGTGCACCTCCTTCCCCAACACTAAGGAAAGATTCATCAACTTGTATTTTATGGCCTTCAAAGCCATCCCACAAGCAAGATGACTGAATAAGAAATGTGTGTAATGGTAAAAGCTTCCTACAAAGTTACATGATGATTGGATGGAAAATGTGGCTGGCGTCTCAAAAAAAATCAGTTTTTTTGCAGGTATCATCCCTCCTGTGCAGCGTTTCACGCAACAGGAACAAACGGACTCAACCTTGCTTGGCTCGGCCAAATTAATCGGCAAAATCACGAGATGCTGCTGATTGGCTGTGCGATGCAAGGTGCACTGTGATTGGCTCCTGGCAAGTAACGTCAATACATCCCTACTGTACAGGTTTCCCCGCTCTTCAAATTCCAAAGAAAAAAAAAACAGAGCTGCAAACAACAGTCCCCCTGAAGTGAATGAGGCCTAAACGCAACAAAAGGTGGGCCTGGGGGGCTTGTTCGTAAATAATAAATCACATTTCAGATCTTATAACATAGACATCTTGTTCATTGCTTTTAATTGTACTCTCTCAAAACTACAAGAACAATGGACAAACACATCCTATTTTGAACTGGACATAATGAGCCACTGGTTCAGAGTTAAACATGAAACATCATGAGCCACGACTTCCAAAGGACGACTAAACAGGCCATTCCAGATTATGTGACTTGAAGAAATATCAATAACATGACAAAAGCAGCACAGTACAGTAGTCTTGTGTTTCGGAACTCACCACGCAGAAAGTCTCGGAGCGCCCCATGAGCCAAGTACTCTGTGATAATGAAAAGGGGTTCTTCCGTTGAACACACAGCATAAAGGCAGACGAGATGAGGATGTCGGAAGCACTTCATGAGGCGTGCTTCATCCATAAAGCTACTTACATCCATGCTTCCTGCAGGCACAAAGCAAATACCCTTGGAAACTTACAGTCTCAGTCTTGGTCAGTAGCTCTTTTACTATGACCTGAGATGATTGTCTCATCTGACCGTTATACCCTATCCTACCCTGGCTAGTGAAATATTATGAGTTTTCAGGGCCGTTGAATAGATATCATGATACAGAAATATATAATATTGTATATTTCGGAAATATCACTTGGAAAGAACCTTGGTTGTCGACACGGTAATGGGTTTAAGTTTAGTTCCGATAAGTGTCAAATTAAGGTTTAGTATGATTCAAACCTATTCAAAGGCTGCATGCATGGCCTATGTCCATAGTTCAATGGGAGTGTATGGCTCTCCTCAATGGGCTGGTGGCCCCACATCACACTGGTCTCCTCGTCCAGGATTCTGTATAATATAAAGTTCTTACAATTGGAGGCATCTCTTACAATGTGGCAGAAGAACAAGGGCAGGCTGGTTGTGACCTTTGCCTTTTACTGCCTCTCCTATGGTCTTGCCCTCTGACCTTCGCCAGCTCATCTGAGATGCATGTGTTCTTCCAGTAACCCCATCCTGGTTAGATTCCCAAAATCCAGGCTTATTACCCACCTACACTCTTCGGTTCCACTTACTCTCCCATTTGTGGGAACAACTTCCTGAGGCTCTTAAATCCCACTCTTCTCTCCAGGGCTTCAAGTTGAAGGAACACCACCATCTTATATCATCTCCAATCTCTAGCCATGATCTACATTCCACAGGAAACTACTCCCATTAACCCAACATCCCGTTAACCCTCTTCTTCACAGGTTCGTCAGTTAGTGTCCCCCTCCCTCTCCTTTTTTCCTGTTCAATCATTCCCTTGCTTCTTCTTCTACTTTAACCGTCACAATTATTCCCATGTTCTTGTACGGTTGGAAGCTTGCCCCAAGTCTTTCACAAACCGCCTGGTGAGGCCTGACACTCGACTATGGGTAGGGCTGGAATTTGGAATTCGTTTAGGGTGCCGGCGTAGCTCGCCGACCTTTCCCAAAGTACACCATGAGATCTTTAACGTCAACCAACTAATGTCAGCAGACGGGACACCCAGTTTAACGTCCATCCAAGGGACGGCACACACATTAATGAATTGTCCTACCTGTGAAACACCAGGATGAGAGTTTATACCTGGGCCGGGATTCAAACCCAGGCTAGACAACTTGGAGGTGAGTGTGCGTACCTCGAGTCTAGACGATCTTGCCAGCCCTATTCCTTTACTTGTTGTATCCACCAATTGCTCCACTGGCATTCTGTTGCCTTTTTTTCTCCTCTTTCACTTTACTCTAGTTCCATGAGTCTAGATTTTGTGTCTCAAAACAAGTTCCAGATCGGCGACTTATCCAAGGCTCGTTGCACATTTTCATTGCAATGATGAAAATATTTCCTGACCCAGACTGGCTATACTGTATGTACTGTATACTTCCAGGGAAAGAGTTTCACCCAAGAAGTCCTGCCGACTTGGCACTCACCAAACTAGCCACTAAACATCATCCTTGTTGGAAAGTTCCTGAGGTTGTATCACACGGTTGATTAACCTTCTCCTGGTCACATACCGAGTTATTTTATTTCCACAAACTGCTTTTTAACTGCTTGAAGGTGACATGAAACGGTTTTATTTGTCTCATTATACGTTCGTTATTATCATTATTGCCAAATTATACCACTATTGCACACAGTTCCTTCCCAGTTCCATATCAAGGCGATGCATGACGTCATTGCCATGTGCCAAAGGAAGGGAGTACTAATAGGCGAGTCAATTTATGGGGAAAAAAAACACCCCCAACCCTCAACAAATTCTAACAAAAGGGTTTTCAGTGTTTTTCTTACCTACTGGGTGTTTTAAACGACAGAAAAAAAAAGTCTACCAAAACCTGACCACTGGAAGTGGGTTAAAACTGGGTCAGTTCCAAGATGGCCACCAATATTGTGACCAACACTCCCAAACTATTTGATATAGGACAGTGGTTTTTGCTTAATGTTTTCTTCATTAAATATTACTTATTTTGACATTCTTTCAGCATTGTTTTCTTGAATATTGAATGTTTTTATTTCTGTAATACTGTCTGAGTTCAACACTGCCATGCAGGAGTTCAATGATCTCAAATACACCACAAGTGAACAATACAAAGATTCAACTGATGCCAGAATTGAAAGAGATGCATCAGACATTTCAAAGATAAGCGCAAAGCTGATTTCATGTTCTCCTTTCTCCTCTGACCCCTCGTTGAGAAATATCATCAATGGAATGGTGGCGGAAGAAGACGTCGATGTGCATGAATATGAATCCGTTGGAAGGAACATCATCGACAGAATGATTGGACAGCCTGTATTTTCATTGTCTTTCAAGAGGAAAGATAAAGCCAAGACCCTGGGAAATTCATCTGCTGTCAAGGTTACTCCTGACAGAACCATTGATCCTGGCCTACTGTTCTAACGATTCTTTGTAGTGCCCAGGACAGGACATCTGTCTCTTGAGGAGGTAATGAGATATGAACTGAGTCCATACCCGTCACCCTTTTTTGAGTACAAAAAAAATCTTGAGAAAGGCCGACAAGCCTCAACAAGCCCAAGCCATCGATGACCATTATAACAAGATACCATCAAGTGAAGCGACATCAGATGCTATCCCGAAGACTGAAAGATATGTGCTTGACGGAGGCTTCTTACTACGCAAGCTGAAGTGGAGGAGGGGAGATACCTATGATAAAATAGCCAAGGCATACGCTGACTTTATACGTAAGCACTATGGGGCAGCAACTGCTGTTTGACGGGTATGGGGCAGGTCCCTCGATAAAGGATAATGCACACCAGAGACGGGAAAAAACCCATTAATTATCCGGTTATGAAGTGCACCAGTGAAAACGACTTTTAAGGGAAGCAGGAATAATTCCTTTCAAGGGGAAGTAACAAGCAACAACTAATCAGCTTAATAAGTGATGAACTGAGGAAGGTGAGCTGTATGATCATTCATGCAGAATGGGACACTGATGTGAACATAGTTAAAGCCACAGTAAACACTGCAAACGCACATTCCACCACGCTGATTGGAGAGGACACTGACTTGTTAATTCTTCTTCTCCACTATGCCACAGCAGATGGCAAACCACTGTATTTTAGATCGGACAGTCAGTCAAAAGACATTCCAAAAGTGTACAACATCAATTGCATAAAAGTGTGTTCTTGGCAGTAAGTTGTGTACACCATTGTGATTTCTTCATGCTGTCACAGGATGCGATTCAACGTCCCATGTTTATGGTGTTGGAAAGAAATAAGCCTTCCAAAACCTCATGAAAGGTGATCCAGTCCTCCAATCCTGGGCAAATGCATTTACTTTACGAGGCAAGAACCACACTGACTCAGAAAACCTCGGCAGCCAAGCGATGGCTGTTATGTTTGGTAGGAAAAGTACATTTTCTCTCGCAGCATTGCGTTATGCTATACTCACTCAAAGTCGTATCTGCAAAATCATTTGTTATGCCCAGATGTCTTCCCCAAACTGAGACTTCCACCAAATTCCATTGTCCCAGGATGTACTTTCAGACCATGACATGGATGGGGATGGACAGTGATATTGATCCTTTGAACTGGGGTTGGATAATGTCTGATGTGAATGCTGCACCTAAAACTCTTTTGAAAATGGTACATTGCAATTGTGCAACTGGTTGCAATAACCACCCACATTGCAGTTGCAAAAGATATGGGCTTCCATGTACTTCTGCATGTGGATCATGCCAAATTACATCCTGTGACAATTCACACAACCAGCTTTCAGAGGAACCAGAGGACAGTTTCAGAGGAACTAGAGGAACTAAACCGAGACTGTGAAAGAGTGAGTTCCTTTATCTTACGATTGCATTTAGTAATGTATCAGATTTTTCACTGAATTCTTCAATGTACTCTCTGAAATACATTATTCTGAAATATGTCAATAAAATTTACTCTAAAAAATGGATATTTGCATTATTTGGCCCTAAAACTGATTTACAGGTGAAATAATATGCGAGTTGTTGGTGGGTGCCTCATTCACGATGGTTAGCCGCCATATTGGATTTATGGATTCGATGAACCAAGTCACAAATCCATTGGTACCAAGAAATTGCTTGACCCTTAAAACCCTCGGTTAGGCCTCGGTCACATTTGCCACGGCGGCCGTGGGGTCTACAAAATCTACGGCCACTAGCAATTATAGGGCGGCCGCAGTATTTCCACGGTCACACAATGTAGCAGTCGCATATGTTTTTATTTTTTGGGGAGCCGCACGGCGTATTTAGATATCGTGGAGACCGAAAACGTGGGGTTGCTGTACGGTCTTTGATTTGATGTCGCACGGTGACCTTAGGGCGTTCCTGTGGCGGCCATAGAATTTTCAAGGCAGATGCAAGGTGCCCGCAAGGTGACCGCAGGGGGCTCTAAGGCGAACGTGCGGCCAGACAGACGGTCACCAGTGAGTTTTTTTTTACCAGTTCTTTTGTTTCGGCTTGTCGAATTGCTACGGCAAACGTAGAAATGAAAAAAAGTTATAACTCCGTGCTATAATTCCACGGCGACCCCTACGGCCAGTAAAATATAGCCAAACGGCATAGGGCCACCCTGAGGCCACCGCAGAAACTCTGCGGCCACCACACATTTCTGTCAATTCAGAGGGCGTACGGCCGCCGTATCCTCGCCGTAGGGCAAATGTGACTTTGGCCTTAGATACCAAAATTATTGTTCTACACCTAATAAAAAGGAAGTTACAGCCACCTTCCTGATTTTCAGGGTCAGCGGTGGCCATCTTGGAACTGACCCAGTTTTAACTCACTTCTGGTGGTCAAATTTTGGTAGACACTTTCCTGTCGTTTAAAACACCCAGAAGGTAAGAAAGACACTGAAAAACCTTTTGTTGGAATTTGTTGAGAGTCTGATGGTATATTGACCGATCTATCAGTTTTTACTCCATTTGTTTTCTTCCTTGCTTTCTTGTTTGTTTGTTGGGTGGCCGCTAGACTACCGTTATTCTCAGGTTTTCCATCTGTCTGTATGTATGTAATGGACAGCTCTGGAGGCCAGAGGAGTCAACCAATTTTGATGAAACTTGACTGGTAGGTTCATACCAGGATCTAGTTGTATGATTTTGAGCACCGTTGCTACGGACGCCACCGTTGCCAAGCAACGGGACTGAAATTTTTGAAAAAAATCCGAAAAATATATACATTTTTTTCGAAAATCAAAAATCAGCTCCCTGACTTTTATGCGCACTATAATCAAACTCTGTCAAAAATTTTCAGCTCGATCCATCAAAAACTGTTTGACTAGTATGCAATTATATAGCGACCACCCATGTCGCTATGGGGTGTCAGGTGTCATACTAGGTGTCAGGTCAGGTTAGATCTGTGACCTGCTACAGGTACCATGTTTACCTGTACTAACCTGTTCCATGGTCGGGTTGTCGGCGACTAAACTGTCTCCCCCACCAGGTTTTCTGGTGAGGAGGGTGTTTGGATATGGACACCCAGCAGGATTAAAAACAAAACCTGTCAAAGGGCGGAGGAGCCAACGGCCATCCATATCGAGTGCCCAACTGTGTCTGCGGACGTCCTCCTGCAGTTGGGTTACTTTTTTATTAGGAGGTTGGTGGCAGGATTTGCACTCCGGCCACCGTAAAACCCTTCATTCCGCAAAACACAAAAACGCAAAAAAAAAAATGAAAACCCACTCCGTGGGAGTACCTCCTGTGCAGCTTCCCTTCGCAGGGCAGCTCACCGGATGACGGGATTGGGGCAAAGCCTTCGGGACCCCCAATCTTTGATGAAAGGAGGGAAACCACGGGGTAACATCCCTGGGTCAGATTGCGGGAGAGTGTGTCAGAGTGGTGCTGAGGTGTCGTCCACCAGACGGCGGTCTCCTTGGGTTAACCTGAGGTGGTCCCTTCAGGTGGTTGCCTGGAATGTCCTATCCCTAAGAGAGGATGATCACCTGTCTCTGTTATCATCTGAGCTCAAGTGTTTGGACATCGGGATTGCAGCTCTCTCTGATGTTCGGAGACCGGATTGCGGCGAGATAATGGTGGGTGGTTACACCTACTATTGGTCTGGTCGCTCTGATGGTTACCATACCCAAGGAGTTGCTGTAGCTGTGTCCAATAAGCTGACCCCAATGATAATTGAGGTAACACCGGTCAACGAGCGTATTATGAGATTAAGGATTCGTCACTCCTTAGGTGTCATTTCCCTGGTCTCTGTTTATGCTCCGACTGAGGCGAGTGATCTCACCCTGAAGGACACATTTTACGCCATGCTCGAGTCTGTGGTTGATCAGTGCCCCAGACGAGATACACTTCTCATCTTGGGGGATTTCAATGCATCGACTGTAACTGATAGGGATGGTTATGAGATGTGTGTTGGTCCCCATGGGTCAGGAACTATGAACCAGAATGGCACTAAGTTCCTTGACTTTGCAAGAAGTCATGGACTTAGGGTGGCTGGTTCATGGTTTCAGCGCCCACAAGCTCATCGCTGGACTTGGTATTCCAACGCTGGCGGTGTGGCAAAGGAGATTGACCATGTCCTCATTGACGGTCGCTGGAGGATGATCCAGAACTGCAGGGTCGACCGGAGCGCTCAGTTCCTCAATACTGACCACAGGCTTGTTGTAGCAACTCTAAAGCTGCACCTTAAATCCTGGAGAATGGTACCATCCCAGCCTAGGCTGTATGTTGGCAAGCTCAGGGATGAGAGAGTAGCTGAGGAGTTTGCGAACAGGCTGAGTGGACACTTGGGGGGTCTGAGTGCTTTGGGGAGTCCTGAAGAGTTGTGGAGTGCCTTCAAGACCACCGTCCTTGATGTTGCCGGTGGATGTCTTGGAACTCACCGCAGGGCAAAGAAGAATTTTGTCTCTCAAGGGACACTGGATACCATTGACCAGAGTCGCAGGGCCAGGCTGAATGGCAGAGCTGAGCTGTTCAGGGAGCTGAGGCGTAAAACTGTACGTGCACTGAGGGTGGACAAGGAGGCCAATGTGCGAGGAATCTGTGAGGGGGTAGAGCATCACATGTGGACAGGTGATTCTCGTCCCGCTTACAGGGGAATTCGCGCATTACGTTCATCCAAGCCCATCCCTCGGAGCACTGCAGTTCGAGCAGAGAGGGGTAGGCTCTTGACAGAGGAGTCTGAAGTGAAGGCCCGCTGGGCCGGTTACTTTGAGCGGTTGTACCAGGCTGATCCCCCAGCTGTCGAGTTGGACGTCAAGGGTGTGCGAATCCCTGTTGCTGACCCTCGAATCAACTGTGGTCCACCTTCGCATGTGGTAACAGGGGCTGCGGTGAACCGGTTGAAACGGGGCAAAGCTCCAGGGATCTGTGGCATCCATGCTGAACTTCTCAAGGCTGGTGGAAATGCTGCACTCGTGTCGTTGCATGCAGTTTTGTGCTCTGCCTGGAACACAGGCATCATCCCAACTGATTGGAAGAGGGGCCTTGTTGTTCCTCTCTGGAAAGGGAAGGGTGATCGCCAAGACTGCAACAACTACCGAGGGGTGATGCTGCTCTCAGTGCCGGGCAAGGTCTTTGCTCGGGTAATTCTCGATAGGGTTCGCCACCATCTGCTTGAGCACCAGCGTCCAGAGCAGTCAGGCTTTACACCAAAGAGGTCAACGATTGACCGTATCCTTGCTCTTCGTGTCCTCACCGAACGCAGACGAGAGTTTCGGCAGGGGCTGCTTGCAGCCTATGTTGATCTCTGGAATGCGTTCGATTCAGTGAATCGGGATGTCCTCTGGAGGATTCTTGGTCTTCGTGGGGTGCCACCAAAACTGATCGATCTGATGTCTGAACTCTACTCTGGTACTGAGAGTGCTGTGAAGTGTGGTGGTACCATCTCTGACTTATTTCCAGTTGTTACTGGAGTTCGTCAGGGATGTGTACTGGCCCCCACACTTTTCAGCAGTTGTATGGACTGGATTTTAGGGAGGATGTCGGAGAGATCAAGCTGCGATGCATCATTTGGGAATGTCAAGATCTCGGACCTTGATGTTGCAGATGATGCAGTCATCCTTGC
Organism: Eptatretus burgeri; assembly: GCF_056783735.1. NCBI lineage: Eukaryota > Metazoa > Chordata > Myxini > Myxiniformes > Myxinidae > Eptatretus > Eptatretus burgeri. Next base: position 58,894,082 of record NC_140966.1, read on the forward strand.
GGAGACTTTAGATATCCTTTTGGGGGCCCTCGAGGTGCTGAATGAGGAGTCGGAGCCGCTGGGATTACGGGTTTCTTGGGTCAAAACTAAGATCCAGGCTTTCAGTGACATCTTGGATGCTGCTGTCCTGTCTGTGTCTGTTTGTGGTGAGGATGTTGAGGTCATGGAGAGATTCACTTACCTTGTCAGTGATATTCATGTCTCTGCTGGCTGTGAGTCAGAGGTCAATAGATGTCTGGGTCGGGCCTGGGGAGTCATGGATTCACTGGATCATGGGGTGTGGCGCTGCCGGTACCTGTGCGGGAGGACGAAAGTCCGAGTCTTCAGGTCCTTGGTACTTCCAGTCTTGCTCTATGGATGCGAGACTTGGACGCTGACCAAGGACGTGAGACGGAGACTTAATTCCTTTGGTACCAGGTCTCTTCGGAGAATCCTTGGCTATCGCGGGTCGGATTTTGTGTCCAACGCGCGGTTGCTGAGAGAGACTCGGATGAGATTTGTTACCTGCATAGTCCGTGAGCGTCAGTTGCGGCTGCATGGACATGTGGCTCGTTTTCCTGACGCTGATCCTGCTCACCAGATTCTCTCAGCGAGGGAGTCTCATGAGTGGGGGAGGCCGGTGGGCCGACCACGTGCCTCATGGTTGCAGCAGGTTGACCATCATCTCAAGGAGATGGGGATGGGCCTGGCATCTGCCTGGGGGATGGCCAGACGGAGGCCCCTGGAGTACCGGCGGAAAGTGGACGCAGCGACACGCTGTTCTGGCGTATGCTCCCATACCTGACTTGACCTGATTAGCCAATTGATTAAGAAATTAACTATTTCACGATTATTATTTATTTCAATTATGCATTTAATCAATTAATCAATCAATTATAGTACACCACTCCCTGCCAACTCCGTCTCCATGTGCTGCAAGGTGGCATCGCTGGGTGCCAAAGGTGCCCAGGTGATTTTGTACGCGGATGATTTGTTATTTATTTGGTCTGGGGACAGTGTTCTTTGAATGTACCTCTACTTGCTACTTGACGAAATCTACGATTTTGTCAAGTAGGTTGGTCGGTTCAGTTTGTTTGTTTGTGTGTACGTCTCGCTCTACAGGTCGCATTTCGAGTCGGAATGTCATGGAACTTCACCAATGGACCTATTGGCCACCAGAATAGAACCCTATAACTTTTGGCATGTCAAGGTCAAAGGTCAAGGTCAGGAAAAATTCATAAAAATCGCAAAAATCCGTATCTTTTTGCATGGGCCGATTTTCAAAAATTCATGTCTCCGCCAAATCTTAACGGATTCCTTTCAAATTTGAAACACGGACGTAGGAGGGGAGTATCTTTGACTGGATTAAAAATTGGTCACATCCGTTACGGATTACGGAGGTGACAGGTATTTTAATTTAATTTTTTTGTTTGTTTACCCTAAAAACTATGTTTAACCCCAAAAATACCTATTATCGCTCAATATTCTCGATGGTATGCGATATTGTTGAATTTCGTCAAGTCCTGGCCCTATGGGCCATTTTTTATTATTATTGGTGTTCATATTATTGGTATGAATTAAATATATGCTTTGTTGCAATGTTATCATTGTTTTTGTGATTTATTGCCATGCCGTGGAAGGACCTATGAAGCTGCTCTGTACACCTTAATATGGCACACATTTAAAACATGGGAATTCTTCTGGGTGATTTGTAATTAATTAGCCTAATCAACTCAGGAGATCATGATGATCATTTTGGTGTATCACATTACCCCTCAAAAAGCTCCAATAGAACACATAAAACATGCCTCATACACGCACACATGCACACGCGCACGCACACACATTCACTTTATGGATGTGATTGTTTAACCCATGACTAATTTCTTGTCTAACAGTAAGGACACTGGCTGCTACCCCAGATTTTATGAATTCAACATCGACCTATAGAATCCAAGATAATCGAAGCAGAATGACCATGTCATGATCCAATTTTCAGTACACAACCATGGTTGCTTACTAAGGTCCTCAGAAAAGAGACTAATCTATCTGTTCTGTGAAATATGACCTACATGTGGTGATGGCATGCAATTTAGATTTTCTCTTTACGTCTTCACTGCCAACTTGGGATGGGTGCTCGAATGTTGCCCATGAAAACGTGGCCCATAAACATTTTAATTGTATTTAATTATACTATTGTTTCATGTGTGGGTGTGGGGGGGAGGGTTAGATATTCCCAGAGAGCAGACAGGAATGATCGAGTAGGATGATCCGTGTGCGGGTAGTTAGCCAATTTCGATGAATTAAGAAGGGAAACGTGAGCTTACAAATTGTCTTGTTTGATTGTGCACCATACAGGGGGTGGTGCATGGTAATGTTTGTTAGGGATTATGGTTTAGGAAATTGTGCATATAACCTTGATGTCAACCTCCACCAGGATGTGCCGGGAGGCTCGGCATGAGAGCGAGGGAGGAGCGTTTGTCACCTCCTAAGGGGTTTGCCTCGAGGAGGAAGAGTTTTTTGTTGCCTTGGGGGAGTAGAGGGAGGAGCCTAACCGGGCAGTTGGAAGTCAGAGTTGATGGAGAGAAAGAATCCGAGGTAAAATAAGAAAGAGGACTCGAAGGAGAGCTGGTGAAGGAGGTTGTCCTGCCTGCCTGTCTTCACCCTGCACTTGTTTATCCTGCCTGTCTGCCTACCTTTTCGTCATTACTGCTTTGCCCCGTTTGTTGACCTGCCCCTTTGTCCCATTGTCCTGTCCATTGTCCTCATCGCCTGCTCGTCCCCGCTACCACCAGAGCTGGGGCTCTCGGTTTTTGTCCCTTTTCCCCGTCAATGACTGAGTCTGGTGTGTGGTGCGATAGTTTTTATTCACATTGTACATTATTATCGATTCGGTGTCCCCTTTTCTTCCCAAAAATTAATCGCCATCGTGTCCCTCCACTGGTCGATCATCCTGGTTCTTTTTATTGTGGTTTGGGAATATACCCATTGGTTTTAAAAGCTTTAAGGCTATTGGGTATCTCCTCACAACCCGCATGCGCTTTGTCCGCCATTAATTCGGAACGTCTCCACGGGAGTTAAGCCAGTCGGAACATCGCGAGATTTTACCCTCCCACTGTGACGAGCCCAGAGTTTGTTGAGCTTTCTACGCCACACTATTTATACAACAATCAGAGTATGTTGAACTGTCAATCATTCCACACACTTATGGCAAATACGACAATCCCATTATTAGGTTTTCAGAAGAAAATGTCACAATGAAGCCAAACATTAAATCCTTCCTCTTCTCTAATGGCCTGATTTCCAATCATCAATTTGGTTTCAGACCAGGTCACTCCACCCTGGATATGCTGATTCTGCTCTCCCAACAATGGATGGAGGTCCTCAATACCGGACATGAAATCAGAGCCATATCCCTCGACATATGGCGTGCTTTTGATACGATCTGGCACCCTGCTCTGCTCACCAAACTCTCTTCCGATAGTATCCAAGGCCATCTCCACTCATGGCTCGCAGACTTCCTCTCCTGTCGCAATCAACGTGTGGCCCTAAATGGAGTTCTCTTATCCCCTCTTCTTGTCCAGGCTGAAGTTCCTCAAGACAGCGTTCTGGGCCCTGTTCTTTTTCTGGTTTTCATCAACGATCTCTCCGACTCTGAAAAATCCTCTATATCTCTTTGCCGACGACTCCACCCTCTGCCGTACCATCTGTCGTCCCTCAGACTGGCAAGCAGCAACTTCTTCACTCACTGTAGATCGTGGTAAAATCACAAACTGGTCCAACACGTGTAACATGTCTTTCAATCCAAACAAATCTCACCATCTCACTTTGTCTCTCCGAAAGGACCGTTTGGAAAAACCTCCCGTCCACTTTCTTAACAATCCTCTGGAAGAAGTCCTTTCTTTCAAGCTTCTGGGTCTCACTATCTGCCATGATCTTTCCTGGGAAAGCCACATTTGCAACCTGGCCTCCGAAGCCAGTCGCCGACTGGGAATCCTCAATTGTGCAAAATCCTTCCTCGGCCCACTTGAGCTCCTGACCACATACAAAGCTTTCGTCCGCAACTTGATGGAGTACTGCTCTCCCCTCTGGGCTGGTGCTCCTGCCTCCCACCTTTCTCGGCTTCACGCTGTGGAAACCAAGGCATTTCGGATCATTGGCATCTCCCGTGATGAGGCTGAGTCTTTAGGCCTCCCCCTCTCTCACCGCAGGCAGGTCAGGTCGGTGGTCTTTCTGTCTTCTACCATCTCCTCTCCGGTCTCCCCCCCCCGCTGTATCTGTGATTTGTCCCCACCACATTTCCACAGGGCGTCCAAGGTCCGCCTGCAACCCCCTTCTGGGAAAATACCAAAATCACGAATCACTGCTCACCTTCACTCTTTCATTCCTCTTTTTCCCCACCTTTGGAATAAACTCCCTCGTTCTATTCAATCCCATTCTTCCCTCCAGGCCTTCAAAAAACAGCTGTTCACCACTACCTTTTATCCCCCCCCCCATCCAAATCCTCAATCTTTTCTGCTCCCATTAATCCACCCCAAACCCACTTCTTTCAAATTCCCTGCTTTTCTTCCTGAAAGTCCCTGTTGTGTCCATCTTGTAATGTCCCCATGTTCCCCACCCTATCCCTCTCCCTTCCACAGATCTCCTAATGTCTCTTCCCCACGATTTTGTCCTTCCCACTCCCACCCCTCTTGTCAATTGCCCCTCTTGTTGTGCGTTGTGTGTTAGCTCTCATACAAGCCTCGACAAGGTATACATAAAAAAAAACACCTCATCGACATGGAAACATTCCAAAAACAATTGTTTCCACCATTAACTCTCATCTTAAATAAGGTGATGCAAAAGACGGTGCATCAACGGCGGTAAACTTTGGAAGAAAGTTTTTTTTTTTCCGACCGCCTTTAAAACCTTTTTTTGTTGTTTGAATTGAATTATATATTTGCACGCCTTGAAGCCATTTCCAAAAACCTCTAGTTTAGCAGTACTTCGACAAAATATTACGCCATTTAACACCATCTCGACAAATCAAATTTGCTGCTCACGTTCTCAGCATTGGGGAATATCAAAATTCATATAAAAATGGTGGCTCGTAGCAAATGTGGATTGTGCTCAGAAACACAAAGCAAGTTTAAAAGACCCTTCCCTTGTCCTTTTTCTCAAAACTGCATGGGGTAAGCTATTAAATGAACTCTCTAGTTGTTAGAGTGTCCTAGTTGTTAGAACTCAGAGTCTGGGAGGTCCTCCCTCCTTGGTTCAACTTCACACCCTGATCGAGTCATGCCAAAGATTTTAGAAATGGTTTATGCTGCTTCATTGCTTGATGATCAGCATTTTTAAAAGTATAGAGCATGGACAATCCCCATAGGTTGGTATCCATGAGGAAGTGGAAATTTCTCATTTGGATGCCCTGCTGAGTGTGATGAGAAATAGTGACAATGTTGTGATGTCACTGGTACTCAGCATGTCCCTGGAAGTGACAGCCTTTCTCCAAGCTTAGTGGCTATGTTTTTCTCATCTAACAGTCCTGTGATGTGTCTCTTGTATTCGTCTGCGTCCATATTTTAAAAAAAACCTTTTGAATTAGGAGAATTTGAAAATCTTCATTCCAAAGAAAGA